>NC_043986.1:984489-1001989 GCF_902150065.1 Myripristis murdjan
GCTACCCATAGGAACTGAACCACTGGACGTCCAGAGGTGAACATGGTGTCCAACATCTGGACTCAGTCTGGGGGAGTTTGGAAAAGGGGATTTTGCCCAAAACGTTGGCGTGTTCCTTTAACCCTCTGAACCCCAAGCAGTTTTTGGGTGTTTTCTGCTCCCCTCACATTTTGGCTCACTGTGGCCTTGTTTTTCTGCTGCACCTCTATGGAAACAGCACACCTGTGGCTATCACCTGAAGCCATTCAAACATGTCTTTCACACAGTATGAAAGAGTTATAGTGCCATAAATACTAAAAAAATAAAAAAGGCAAACTGATTTTTTTTTGATAATTTATTTTACAAAAATCGAGAAACACTGGAATAAATGTACAGAACATTTTTTCAAGTGTCACTGATCCAGGAAAAAAAAAGTAGGGCTTCACATGATTTATTTCCTGAAATATTAACATTTTTCCAACCTGTATAAACTTAGGCGTTTTTACTGCCTTGTGTCCTTCCATGTCACTACTGCTGCCTACACACTGAAATTCAGTGAATTTTTGTCACGCGACTGTTGGGCTCACCTGAATCAATCAAGATGTCTCAGATCCGCTGAAGACCGCAGAATTTTCTGTTTTTTGAATGATCTGGATTGAGTAAACGACTATTTTTTGGCGAATTGTTGAATGAAGCATGTATAATAAAATGATTCGAATGAAAAAACACTTTTTTAGGCTTAGTTTCGTCCTTTTTTCTACCGCTAAACGGAAGTCGGACATGTTGCATTCAGGGACCGTCGGAAAATTCAAATTCCGATGAAAAAATAGGTTTTTAAAGCTTCCAGCTATGATAAACGGTTGAATTTTGGCGATTTTTTAAAAAATACATGTCTTTCTATCCTGCCGGCGGGTTTGGGGTTCAGGGGGTTAAAGGTGAAAGGTGAAAGGTGAAAGGTGCCTGACCTCCTCAGCAGCAGCTTGGGGTGGTTCCTGTTCTCCAGGTTCTTCTCGATCAGGTCGGCCAGCAGCTGCTTCAGCACCACCGTGGCGTACTCCATCCGGCCCTGCAGCACAGAGAGCGCCTGTTAGAGAGCCACTGACCCTGACCCCGCCCCCCTCAGGTCCTCACGGGCCTGCAGGTGGACCCTCATGAGGCTCAGACAGACAGGTGTTTGGGTGTTCAGACAGACAGGTGTTCAGACAGACAGGTACCTGCAGGGCGGCCATCAGCAGCGAGGCCACGTTCCCTCGGTCCCTCATGGAGAAGGACCTCTGAGCCTCCAGCGTGTGGATGAAGGTCAGCAGGAACATCTTGTTGTTCAGCAGCTGACTGAAGAGACGCAGAGCCTTCTCCACGTTGGCCGGAGACTGGAGGACAGACAGACAGGCAGAGAGACAGACAGGCAGACAGACAGACAGGCAGAGAGACAGACAGACAGACAGGCAGAGAGACAGACAGGCAGAGAGACAGACAGGCAGAGAGACAGAGAGACAGACAGGCAGGGAGTTAATGCGAGGAGGAGGATCTGGTTCCAGGATCGGCCTGCAGGGTCTCCATGTGTTTATCATGATACTTCGGGTTCTGATTCATGATTTACTGTGATTTTAGGTTTCTGAATCCTCCTCTAGTTTGTGTGTGTAAAGTTTGATGAGGCTGTGATTCTCCTAGAGGTCACTAGAGGTCATTTTCTCCAGTGACGTCCAGTTGGACAAAAGTCTCTGCCTGCAGTGAAATGGCTGCTATGGGGGCCAACATCATCACACAGGAATCAAATGTGGCTCATTGAATCCACAAGAGTCTCAGCTTTCCAGTCAAAGCAACTGATGCAGCTCCAAGACTGTTTAGGCCCCAGTCTGCACACACACACCATTTTACAACAGGCCACAAGAACACATGTGGACTGCAGGCTTTGGGGGAGGAGCAGGAGGTGGGCGTGGCTGCAGAGGTGGAGGTGTCAGTTTCCACCAGGAGACCAAACATCCATGTTGGGTTTGGACATTCTTTTACTGTAGGAAATTAAAGTTGAGGCAGAGCTGCCACCATGGACAATAAAGTCAACTTTTCAATCCTTTCTCATTAAAGTAGAGGGAGACTGTTCCAGGGAAGGTCGCCTGAGACACTCCCATGTCCTGTCCTGAAGGTCTGATGATAATAAACTTTACCTGCAGCTCTCAACCAGGAACAGCAGCTCAAAGTGCTTCACAACACGGGAATGACACCGTTACACTCATCAGTTCATATGCAGCCTACACGGACTGTGTGTGTGTGTGTGTGTGTGTGTGTGTGTGTGTGTGTCTCGTACATCCAGCTCCTTAAGGACCGGGTGTTCCTCTATCCCAGGGAACATGACTCTCATGGTGTAGGTCCGATACTCCAGGAAGGGGATCTTCACTCCGTCCATGTCGTTGGTCAGTTCCTGGATGTCTGTCTGCAGCTCCGCGAAGGCTACAGACAGACAGAGAGAGAGAGAGGGAGACAGGTGGAAGAAGAATTAAAACCTTGGAGCGGGTGGTTATCGGTGCGTCCTGTCGCTCTGTCAGGTGAGAGGGTGACAGCAGACAGACGCCTGCAGACGTTCAGGGGCGCTGGAGGAGAATCCTCGTCTCCGTCTCCGTCCAGCAGGAGGAGCGAGGAGCCGACGAGCCGCCGGTCCTGCTCATTAATATTCAAATGTCCTGCTCATTAATATTCAAATGTATGCAGCAAGGTGCTGCCACACCTGCTGAGAGCGACAGATGAACAACGTAACCTGCAAGCTTCTCTGCTGCTGAGCTTTACTGTCCACACACACACACACACACACACACACACACACACACACACACACGCACGCACACAGATGTCACCATGGTTACGTAACGTCCTGCACACTGTGCACCAGGGGTGGAAGAATAGAAACAAACCTGGTAACGAAACATCACATCGTCACGCTGCAATTTGTAAAAACTTTCTAAAATGTAGTAACTTCTTCCTTCATTTTGTTATTAACATCCACTTTTGTAATAAAAATACATTTTACCAAATTTTGCAACAGGAGGCTGATGTCGAGTGTGGGCGTGTCTTTTTATTTTATCATTAAACCACTTTATTAAAAAAAATAAATAAAATAAAGTTCAGGATTATTAGTATTCTGATTAGGATCAATATTATGACCATCATGTTAGCATCAACAGCAGCTAGTGGCAATCTACCTGTAATAAAATATAAATTTAAAAAACTTAAAAACTTTACATAGATCTTGGTGTGACAGATCCAACCCTCCTTACTCTAGTTGTTGTAACAGATAAAGTAAAACGTATATAGATCTACATGTGATAGATCATATCCTCCTTGCTCTTCTTATAGAAGATAAATGAATGCTTGTATAGATCTATGTGCGACAGATCCTACCCTCACTGCTCTGCTCATTAGAAAGATCAATTAAAACTTAGATCTATATGTGATAGACTGCACCCTCCTTGCTCTTCTTCATACAGGATAAATGAGTGTTTGTGTAGATCCGGGTGTGGTAGATCGTACCCTCCTTGCACTCCAGCGCCACCCGGCTCTCCAGGTTGTCCATCTGCAGCTGGAGGCGCTTGAGCGTGCGGTCGGCGTCGCGCGTCTTCCTCTTGTAGGCGATGAGGACGGCGATGATGGCGATGAGCAGCACGCCGCCGCCCGCCCCGATGCCGATGATGGCCGGCAGCGTCAGGGCGCTGTCGGAGTAGATATGGAGCGTCCCCGGAGAATACTCCAGACCCCCAACCAGGATCTGCAGAGAGAGAGAGAGAGAGAGAGAGAGAGAGAGAGAGAGAGAGAGAGAGAGAGAGAGAGAATTAATGGAAGCATCAGCATGACATATTTTATCGATTAATAATCAGCAGTTTTAATAATTAATCAATGGTTGGTGTGTGGAAAGTCTTTGTTCACTAATAGCGGTTTCACTTTGAACTCCACTGTGTGTGTGTGTGTGTGTGTGTGTGTGTGTGTGTGTGTGTGTGTGTGTGTGTGTGTGCACCCTCTGATCTGTGACATCAGACCAATTATCTGTGCCTCCCTGCAGCTTCACTTAACGACTTTCACCTTTACAGAGATCTGCCCCCCCCCCCCACCGACACACACACACACACACACACACACCGACACACACACACACACACACACACACACACACCTCTCTCTCTCTTTGCTTGACCACAGGAGGTTTTGTGTTGTCGGTCTTTCAGCATAATCTGTGTTTTTAGAAGGAAGTTGAGTTTATTTCATCTTTAATCTGCGTGAGATATTTCCACGTCCTGACCTCGTCTGTGAAGGAATACCACAATAAAAGTCCCTGCCCTGTTTCCACGGTGCTCCTTGACAGAGGTCATGACAAAATAAAAGCACACAGACACAGCTGAACGTCAGTATGACCCGCGTCGACACAGGGACGTTTTAGGCTGCTTTCACTTTAAAAAATAATATAATATTACAATATATAATGCGTTTCTTTGTTTTTTCCCCCTTCCCTCCTAAACCCTGAGGGGTCGGACAGAAACACTGAAACTGAACAAAACCTGAAAATGTGGAAAAATCACATTCGGCACCGGCTGATGAATAAATTCCAAAAATGAAATGAAATCTGATAAAAATAAATTTAACGTTGCTGTGAATAAAGAAAGAAAAATTAAAAAATTAAAATAAAAAAATATCAGTCAATCACGTTCATGTACTGTCCTGACTGGGACGAGTGTGATTGGCTGGGGAAGCTGTAAAAAAGGGGGCGGGGCTAAGGCCTGTCACTCACCAGGACTCGCTGCTCCCCGGTGAGATCCGGCGAATCACAGAGCAGCTGGTTCTCTGACACGGTCAGCAGGCAGGGCGTCTCTCCAATCAGAACGCTGTAGTTCAGACGGGTGTTACCGGGGGCGGGGGGGATCAGGTTCTTCCCCTGCACACACACACGCACACACACACACACACACACACACACACACACACACACACTGACATTAATTAACGAGTAACAGAAATACTGCAAAACTGAAACTGAAATTAAATGAAAGCACTGACTTTGATCAAATTATGTTTTAGGACAGTGGCTCTAAAATGTTTTTCGATAATGTTCCCCCTGAAATAATGAAATAATGAAATGATTTTGCAAAAGAATTAAGCCTGGAAATTTAATTAACAATATAAAATGGTCCATATTTGATTTGCTGTAATGGGCTTTACAAAGTTCACAAAGTTGAATATTGCAAAATAAAGTTTATTTTGCCGCTGAGGTGAAGCCGAACACGAAGAACTTATTTCTAAAAATCAGGAAACGACCCCGTGAGATGACGTCACATGACCTCCACTTCCTGTCAAACTGTGACATCATCCTGCTCTCGTGGCTGGAAACTAAAGTTTCAATGAAACCTTCACAAAGCTTTCAGTGTCCCTTCAGAATAAAAGTGGTTCTCTAACAAAGTGAGATCCTGTTGGTTTGAGTGGCCCCTCCCTGCACCGTGCCCCGCTGCACACTTCCTGTCTCAACAGGAAATACATCAGATCAACAAAGTAAGAGTCTGTTTCATGATTTTATTCTGAAAGGAAACTCTTCTTCTGCTCATCCATTCTGTGTTTCTGACCTTCAGGATGATGGGCGAGCCCGGTTTGACCTCCAGTATCCCAGAGTTCCCCAGGGGGTCGAAGGAGGGGTTGGGGTAGTGGGTGAAGGGCGTGGTGTTCAGGACGAGCAGCGAGGACACCTGCACACACACACACACACACACACACACACAACAACACACAACATTAAGACTTTTACTTTGAAACTTCCTGTTTATCTGTGTCTGTTTGGCTCTGAGTTACGATTCAGCTCAAAATCCTCCGAGTCGCTTCAGGATCATCAGACGTGTCAGAAATTATTACAGAGCCAGAGAATATCCCGAGAAAAAACTCAGATTAAAGTCATACATTTATGAGAAAAAAACTCAGATATTCTCTGAGATTAATGGAGTAAATTTATGAGAAAAAACTCACAAGTTTATGAGAACAAAACTCAAAAATTCTGAGATTATAAACTCACAAAATTATGAAAAAAATTCAGAATTTTCAGGATTAAAGAGGTAAATTTATGAGAAAAAAACAAACAAACAAATTTATGAGGAAAAAACTGCAGAGAAATCCAGTTTTTCCTCTCCTGGTGATTTAAGCCCAGAATCACATCAACACTCTCATCAGCATCTCAATTTTTCATCAGATATTCAAATTTAAATAACATAACATGACGTACATACTACTACTGCATATACTACTACTGCATATAGTACTACTAATTCAATTACTAATATTGTGTATTGTGTATTATGTGTGTGTGTGTGTGTGTATGAGTGAGAGAGAGACCTGGTCGAGGATGAAGCCGAACTCATCGGGGTGCAGCGCCCCCTCTGGTGGGTTTGGTTTACTGTAGACCAGACCAGGAGCCAAACACGTCATCACACTGTCATTCACTACAGAGCACACCTGGAGGAGAGAGAGAGAGAGAGAGAGAGGGAGAGGGAGAGAAGGAGAGGGAGAGAGAGAGAAAGGGAGAGAGAGAGGGAGAGAAAGAGAGAGAGAGAGAGAGAGAGAGAGAGAGAGAGAGAGAGAGAGAGAGAATATTTATCTGCATATATAGGTGTGTGTGTGTGTGTGTGTGTGTGTGTTTATGTAGTGAGCAGGTTTAAAGCTCAGATTAAGAAAGAATTTAAAATAATATCCAACATTTTGGGCAAAATCCCCTTTTATCGACTTCCTCAGACTGAGACCAGATGTTTAGCTTAGCACAAAGACTTGAAGTCTATGGGAGTCGTTAGCCTAGCCACAGGATCCTCTGTGTGAATCAGAGCTGCTGGGAGGAGCCAGGCTAACCACTCCCATAGACTTCAGGTCTTTATGCTAAGCTAACAGGAGATGCTACCCATAGGACCTGAACCAGTGGACGTCCAGAGGTGGAGATGGTGTCCAACATCTGGCCTCAGTCTTGCGGTCGTGTGTGTTCAGTGTGAAATCTGCAAAATGTTAATAATAATCATAATAATAATAAGTTGTGTAACTCACATTCGTCGTTTCCACGCCTCCATATTTGGCTCTGACTTTGGGCTCCTGGATGGTCAGCAGGTTGGTTCCTGTTACTGTTATAACTGTGCTGCCACTGCGCACACACACACACACACACACACATTAAAGATCAATAATAGTGTCAGTATTGATTATTGATAGCTGTTCCTGTGACGGTGGCTGTGTTTACTTGAGGATGGTCCAGTTGGGCTCGATGTTGGTGATGGTCGGGTCCTCGGTGTAAATGTATTTGGTGTCGGCGCTCGTCACCTCCGCCCTGTCAATCATCAGGCGGATGGGGGCGGGGCCAGAGCCCGACAAGGAGGCGGGCGTTACGCAGACGATGTCCCGATTGGTCCGCCTGGAAGCGGGTGGGGGAAAGAGAGGAGCTCAGTGATTGGCTGATCATTTGTGTGGTGTTTTTGCCGCTGTTTGCCCATGCATTCATGTTCATGTGTTCATGCATTCATTTGTTCATTTATTTATATATTCACTCACACGCTTATTCATCCATTTATTTGTCAGTCACTCTTTCATTCATTCATTCGTCAATTTGTATGTTTGTTCATTCAAATATTCCCTCATCCATTCACTTGTTTGTCTTTTGTGTCCATATTTGCACTTTAATGTTTATGTATTCATTCATTCATTCACTTTTTCATTTGTATATCATGAATTCATTCAGGTAATCATTTGTCCATTCAGTTGTTCATTTATTGTACAAATCAATCACTTCATTCATTTATTCGTCAGTTAAGTCACATATTTAGTTGTTCATTTTTTAGAGTATTCATCCATTCATTCATTCATTAGTTCACTGATGCCTCACAAACACAAAACACAAAAACATAAAGCGTCTCTGCCGTTGATTCATACGAGCGGGCTGTCCCAATAAAACAAAGATACGGCAAAGTCGTGTTTTTGTATGTTTGTTAAATTATTCAGCCATTCATCTGTTCATTCATTCACTCACTTGACAAACAGACACTCCTCTTTGTCAATGTAGACGGTGACGCTGCTGCCGGCGTCCAGATGCCGGCCGGACACCGTCAGCCTGGTTCCTCCAGACACGGGGCCTTTCTCGGGCCGGACGCGGCTGAAGGACGGGCTCTGCGGGACGGGGCGGGGGGGTGGGGGGGCGAGGGGGGGGAGACAGTCCAGTTACTGATCAATATCTGGGATCAAATGGACTGATCAGTTTATAGCATTGAGCCCCACTGACCCACACAGATTCTGCCTCACAGCGGCTCAGCTTTCTCTCTATAAATAGACTTTGGTGATAGTCAATACTTTGATTGATCGCCACAGTCTAGGCTCCTCCACTGTGTCCTCAGTGCCTCCACACACACACACACACACACACACACACACACACACACACACACACTCACCACGAAGGAGTAGGTCTGGGTGGACAGCGTGCGGTACTCGGCGCTGCAGACGCCGATGCAGAGCTCGACCGGCCCGCCGGGGGAGTGAGGGAGGAGCGCTTCAGCCATGTCGCACACGATCCTGCGGACGGAGAGGGGGGCGGAGCAGGGGGCGTTTAGCAACAAACACACGCACCGATTTGTTTAGCAGTATTGTTTTCCACACACACACATGCACACACACACACACACGCACACACACCTCTCGGCGCTGATGTACTGTGCCGGGACGGGGCTGCAGCGGACCCCGGCCACCTGCACGTGGGCGATCTCTCGGACCTGCAGGCCCAGGTTCTCGCCCTCGATGGTGACCCGCGTGCCGCCCTCCCGAGGGCCCGTCAGGGGCCCGATCTGAGGAGACACCAATCACCGATCACTTATCAATCAGCCCTCGTCAGTATTTGATATTGATTTGCTTTGTCATGTTACTCTGAGCTGAGCTGAGCGGAGCGGACAGAGTAACGAGGGCCGAGGGGCGACTATCAGTCAAATCGATCATGTTGCTGTCGGTATTGATTAACTGATTACAGCCAAAATAAACTGGACTGGACCTCAAACTGACAGGAAACAGCAGAGGTTGTGGGTTCGATTCCCTGCCTGGATAATTCCAGCTGATATTTCACGGAGGACGACAACAACAGCTGTAGTTTCACTTTCCTGTCTTAGTGATTATGGTTGCAAGTTCAATTCCCTGCCTTGGCGATGGCTACCCAGCAGGTTGTGGGTTTGATTCCCTGCCTCAGCAGAGTGAGGTTTACCTCCTCACTTCGATCATTCAGACGATTCAAAGTGGCTACGGCTGCTGCCACGGTTTTGATGAGCACTGCTGAGGTTGTGGGTTCAATTCCCTGCCTTGCTGATGGTAACAGAGCAGCATGTGTTTTTTCCCCCCCTAACATTATGATGTGTAGCTAGCTGCTCGTTTGGTTACCCATTTTGCTGATGACATCAATGGAGGTTTAGGGTTCAATTCCCTATGTTGCTGATACAAACAGCAGAGGTTGCAGGTTTGATTCCCCAGGTAACGATTGTGGCAGAGGTTGTTAGTTTGATTCCCCACATTAATTATGGCTATAGCAGAGGATGCAGGTTTATTCTGTACCTCAGTAAAGACGTGAACAGAAGTTGTGGGTTTGATTCCCAACATTAATGGTGAATTGAACAAAAGGCTGCAGGTTCAGTTCCCATAGTAACGACTGCAGCAGAGGTTGTGGGTTCAATTCCCTGCCTTGGTGATGACTAGGGTGGTGACGGCAGTGGGTCCTACTCCTAACCAGTCAGAGCTGGTTGTAGGTTCAATTCCCTATCGTGATCATGACTTGGACAAAGGTTGTGAGTTTGATTCCCTACATTAATAATGAACTGAACTAAGGTTGTAGGACTGATAACGACTGTAGTAAAGGTTGCAGGTTCGATTCCCTTCCTCAGTAATGAACTGAACTGAGGTTGCGGGTTCGATTCCCTTCCTCAGTGATGACCTGAGCGGAGGTTGCGGGTGCGATTCCCTTCCTCAGTGATGACCTGAACTGAGGTTGCGGGTGCGATTCCCTTCCTCAGTGATGACCTGAACTGAGGTTGCGGGTTCGATTCCCTTCCTCAGTGATGACCTGAGCAGAGGTTGTGGGTTCAATTCCCTTCCTCAGTAATGACCTGAACTGAGGTTGCAGGTTCAATTCCCTTCCTCAGTAATGACCTGAACTGAGGTTGCAGGTTCAATTCCCTTCCTCAGTGATGACCTGAGCAGGGGTTGTGGGTGCGATTCCCTACCTTGGTGATGCGCGGGTGGCTGCAGCGCAGGTTGTGGCGGCCGTGGTGCATCCAGTTCTGCTCAGGGGCGGGGCAATGCTGGCGCAGCAGGCACTTCCTGGTCTCGGTGCACCAACCGCACTCGAAGGTGGGCGGGGCTTTGAGGCACTGACCGCAGCTGGAGCGCTGAGCCTCACACTTATACAGCAAGGCTGACACACACACACACACACACACACACACACACACACACACACACACACAGACACACACACACACACAGACACACACACACACACACACACACACACACACACACACACACACACACACACACACACACACACACACACACAGACACACACACACACACAGACACACACACACACACACACACACACACACACACACACACACACACACACACACAGAGGTAGGAACATGAATAATTCGGTAACACTTCACAATAAGAGTACAACATTTAACGTTAGTTAATGCCATAATAAACATGAAGTAACAGGTAATAAACATGAAGTAACAGGTAACTAACATGAAGTAACAGGTAATAAACGTGAAGTAACAGGTAATAAACATGAAGTAACAGGTAATAAACATGAAGTAACAGGTAATAAACATGAAGTAACAGGTAATAAATGTGAAGTAACAGGTAATAAACATGAAGTAACAGGTAATAAACATGAAGTAACAGGTAATAAACATGAAGTAACAGGTAATAAACATGAAGTAACAGGTAACTAACCGTTAACTAATGTGTCTGAGAATCATGTACTAATGCTGTTCATGCTAAGGTATTAATTTATATGTTATTTAAGGGTTATTGTAGATTTTATTATCATCAGTAAAAGCCATAATAATCATTAACTAATAGTTAATTAACCATTAGGGCATTAACTAACGTTAACTAACGTTAATTGTTGTCCTCTTATTGTGAAGTGTTACCAATAACACTGTGACAATCGGAGGCGTCTGTCATGGTAAACCTTCCTGCTGCTGTTATTCTGTTTCATATTGTGAAGGGACTGATTCATGTTATTGATCAGGTGTGACGACACGGCGGCTTTACCTTTCATAGACGCCGGCTTGTCGATGAAGAAGTCTCCGTCCCAGACGATGGAGAAGTCCACCGGCAGATCTCCAGCTTCATCACCTTCATACCAATACTGAGAGAGAGAGAGAGAGAGAGAGAGAGAGAGAGAGAGAGAGAGAGAGAGAGAGAGAGAGAGAGAGAGAGAGAGAGAGAGAGAGAGGAGAGAGAGAGAGAGAGAGAGAGAGAGAGAGAGAGAGTTAATTGATCATGATGACATGTTAATTGGCAGAGGGAGGGTTACAGTCTCTGGTTATAGATCAGATCTCCATCACATATTAATTCTGATTCAGCTGCAGGAAGAAACTTTGATTAAAGGAGAAGAAAAGAGGAGAAACGTAAGAACGAAGCATAAATAAATACAAAAATTAGTACCAAATATTACTAAATACTAATTACTAACACTACTGATAATGATGATACAACTACGGGCACTTCAGCTTCATTAAACTCTATGACTGATATTAATAAGAGTAATGATGATAATAATAATAAACATGAGAATAATGAGCAATAATGTGCATAAAAATGTAAAATCAGCTCATCGACTGCTGAAGGAAGGAGCAGCGAGCAGCAGGAAACACGCGCACGCGCGCACACACACACGCACACGCAACGGTGTTGTCATGGCGGCTGCTGGTCTCCATGGTAACCAGCAGAAGGCCGACAGAGAAACAACATAATGGATTTGGACCTGATGGAGCCTGAATGACCTGTCTCTCTGCCTGTCTCTCTCTCTCTCGCTCTCTCATCTGAGATTAACAGTAGGATGTTAATGGAACTGAGCAGTGTGTGTGTGTGTGTGTGTGTGTGTGTGTGTGTGTGTGTGTGTGTGTGTGAGTGTGTGTGTGTGTGTGTGTGTGTGTGTGTGTGTGTGCGCAGGCTTTGTAAAATGGACAATGCACCTCATCTTCAGTGGCACTCAGAGAGAGGGAGGAAATGTCCTGAATATGTCAGCTCGACTGGAAAGACTGCAGATAATCTGATCTCTCTCTCTCTCTCTCTCTCTCTCTCTCTCTCTCTCTCTCTCACACACACACACACACACACACACACACACACACAGAATGCTCTCATTAGAAGCTGCTGTGTGTCTGCAGACTGAGTCCGTCTCCACAGGGCCGGGCTGCACCGTTTCCCAGCCGACAGTGAAGAGACGGAGCGGCGAGTCCAGAGCCACGTTTGTGTCTTTTTCTCTCACACACACGACAACACACACACACACACACACACACACACACACACACACACCCCGACCCGTTCACACTGGGCCGTGGGACAGACAGGGACTGGAGCTTTCTGTAATGACAAACTGAAAATCAATATGTCTTAATGAGTCCAGTTTGCTGCTCATTTCATTAAGTTACAACACACACACACACACACACACACACACACACACACACACACACACACACACACTGATAGATTAATGAAGAGGTAGCTACAGTGACATAACCTTACTTCAGCAAAAATAAGAAAAAACCTAGCATGAAAAAACCTACATGACAACACACACACGCGCGCGCACACACACACACACACACACACACACAAATGCAATTAGCAAATGTCATTAAGTCACAACTCTATAATTCCACCTCAGCAAAAACTATTTCACCATCCAACCAGTTTTACTGCATTTCACCTCACACACACACACACACACACACACACACACACACACACACACACACACACACACACACACAGGCTGTAATTAATAAAGCTCTGGTATTAAAATGATCTTTTCTGCAGACCAGCAAGAACCAGCACATTATTCAAAACCCTGACTCTGTGTGTGTGTGTGTGTGTGTGTGTGTGTGTGTGTGTGTGTGTGTGTGTGTGTGTGTGTGTGTGTGACAGAGAGAGAGAGAGAGAGAGAGAGAGAGAGAGAGAGAGAGAGAAATGACCACACCATAGAAATATGCTGAGAGAGAGATGACTGTGTAGATGTGTGTGTGTGTGTGTGTGTGTGTGTGTGTGTGTGTGTCTGTGTGTGTCTGTGTGTGTGTGTGTGTGTGTGTGTGTGTGTGTGTGTGTGTGGTGGTTTTCCTGCACACTGCAGAGCCTCACACACTGACCAACACGACTGAGCAGCAGCAGTTCAGACTCCATAAGCCATGCTAACATGCTAACATGCTAAGAGGCTAACGCTAGCTGCTAGTAGCTATGTTAGCTGGAGCGCTAATTAGCCGTGCTAACGCTGTGAAGCCCAGACAGACGTCTCATTTCTCATTTAAATTACTGTGAAAATAAAAAATAAAATAAAATTTATACTAAAATGACCTGAAACCAAAATCAATTTAGGAGAAAAAAATTATTTTAAAAAAATGTATTTAAAAAAATCCAGATAATAATAATTAATAATTATAATTAATTAATAAAAAAAATAATAAAAATGAACAATAAAAAAATTAATAACAATAATAATAATAATAATAATTTTACTTATCATTATATTGTATATTTAAAATTACATTACAAAAATAGCATAAAATGAGCCCCCCAAAATGTAAAATATTTAAAAAAATAAATATTCTGATAAAATTAGTTTGGACATGACAAGACATGAAGACGAGCTGTCTCTCTGCTCACACAGGCCCTGTCTGTCTCACTGCTCACACAGGCCCTGTCTGTCTCACTGCTCACAGGCCCTGTCTGTCTCACTGCTCACAGAGGCCCTGTCTGTCTCACTGCTCACAGGCCCTGTCTGTCTCACTGCTCACACAGGCCCTGTCTGTCTCACTGCTCACAGGCCCTGTCTGTCTCACTGCTCACACAGGCCCTGTCTGTCTCTCTTTTTCTCTTCATTATTTCTCACTCTTTTTCTTTCTTCTTCAATTTCTTTTTCTCCAATTCCTTTTATTTCCTCTCTCTCTCTCTCTCTCTCTCTCTCCCTCTCTCTCTCTCTCTCTCCCTCTCTCTCTCTCAGGTTCCTGCTGGCTCTTAATGTCACAGTGCTGCTGGACACCAGTGGAGTGTGTGTGTGTGTGTGTGTGTGTGTGTGTGTGTGTGTGTGTGTGGTCACCATGGAAACCCCTGCCCAGTAGCTAGGATGGTTGCTATGGGGTCAGAGGTGCTTAGCAACAGCAGCGTGTGGGGTGCATGTGTGTGTGTCTGTGTGTGTGTGTGTCTGTGTGTATGTGTGTGTGTGTGTGTGTGTGTGTGTGTGTGTGTGTGTGTGTGTGTGTGTGTCTGTGTGTGTGTGTGTGTGTGTGTGTGTGTCTGTGTGTGTGTGTGTGTGTGTGGCTGTGAGTTTAGTGACAGATCGACCAATGAGGTGTGAGTGTTACTTTCCT
The DNA here is from genome assembly GCF_902150065.1 of Myripristis murdjan. Taxonomy (NCBI): domain Eukaryota; kingdom Metazoa; phylum Chordata; class Actinopteri; order Holocentriformes; family Holocentridae; genus Myripristis; species Myripristis murdjan. Next base: position 999,102 of record NC_043986.1, read on the forward strand.
CATCAGACCGCTGTGCCTCCTCATGCTAACAGTGTTAGCGTGTTAGCGTGTTAGCATCCTGAGAGGCGGAGCTGCTCGCTGTGGGTTTTCCTCGTTTTCGTCCAAACCGCTCACGACATGTGGACGTGTGTGTTAGCATGATCACTGTTTACAACAACAAGCTGACAAACACACACACACACATGCTAACTGCTAACTGCTAACCAGCTGCTGCAGTGACTCCAGTGGGAAACAGCTGGCTGTGTGTTTACAGACAGGACAGCAGCTCCAGGCCCAGGCTGGGACAGAGAGGCTGAGGATGATGATGATGATGATGAAGATGATGATGATGATGATGACAGGGTTTCCCCCAGTGCTTTATAGGCCTGGTGGGCCGCCAGGCTTTCCTTGCCCCCCCGCCAGGCTAAGCGTCGCTTGTTTATTTATTTTAAATAGTTTTTTTATGCACCAGAAACAGAGATACCAAAGACGGTTTATAGAGCTTTTAACTGCATCTGGTGATATGGTTGAAAGCGCAATGGACATCTTCTGGTCGATACGTGAACACTTTGTTTTTCCGAAGTCGGAGGAGCACTGGAGGAGACGATGAGCCCGCTCGTTCACCCCCGGGCCGAGGGGAGTGCGCCCCCGGGCCGAGGGGAGTGCGCCCCCGGGCCGAGGGGAGCGCGCCCCCGGGCCGAGGGGAGTGCACCCCCGGAGCCGACCGAGCCGCGGCTCGATGACGAGGCAGAGCCAGTGCGAGTTAGCACGGATGTTAGCACGTCAGGGCAGAAATGACCAGGATAACCCCACCAAGCTGCACTGCTAAGTGGAATATGGCAGGATTTGACATAAGTTGAATGAAATGTGGTTTTTGAGTGGAATATGAACGTGTGTCTGGAAAAGGCACAGAAGATTTCCAGCTACCGCAGCGCACTCACATAGATTGTGTAACAAAGTGAAGAGTCGCCACTCTGCTCTATTTTCACTGGCTAACAGCAGCACACTGGCTTAGCTTGTCTATTCAGAGAAGAGGTATCACTCTGGCTTATTTTTCAATCTATGTTATCACAGGTGTGTTTGATAAGTAATTTACATTTTTAAAATAATAATAATAATTTAACATGTTGTTAAATTATTGGAGTCAACCTCCCCCCCCCCCCCCTCCACCGGCCCGACCACCAGGCTTAGCAAGTTTTCTGGGGGAAACCCTGGATGATGATGATGATGATGATGAAGATGAAGATGATGAAGATGATGAAGAAGAAGATGATGATGATGATGAAGATGATGAAGATGATGATGAAGATGAAGATGATGAAGAAGAAGATGACGATGATGATGAAGATGATGAAGATGATGATGAAGAAGATGATGGCGATGATGATGAAGATGATGAAGATGATGATGAAGATGAAGATGATGAAGAAGAAGATGATGAAGATGATGATGAAGATGATGAAGATGATGATGAAGATGAAGATGATGACGATGACGATGATGATGAAGATGATGAAGATGATGATGATGTGAAAGCAATGTGGATTATCAGCACAGAGCAGATGTGTGTTGGATGCAGAATCCCAGGTTCAGGTACAGATCTGTTCTGCTCTGTGAATGGTTAGCCTGCTGGCTAGTTAGCTCGCTAACAGTGTGTTCAGGTTAGCAGCGGCATGGTTAGCCTGCTGGATAGTTAGCTCGCTAACAGAGCGTTCAGGTTAGCAGCGGCATGGTTAGCCTGCTGGATAGTTAGCTCGCTAACAGAGCGTTCAGGTTAGCAGCGGCATGGTTAGCCTGCTGGCTAGTTAGCTCGCTAACAGTGTGTTCAGGTTAGCAGCGGCATGGTTAGCCTGCTGGATAGTTAGCTCGCTAACAGAGCGTTCAGGTTAGCAGCGGCGTGGTTAGCCTGCTGGATAGTTAGCTCGCTAACAGAGCGTTCAGGTTAGCAGCGGCATGGTTAGCCTGCTGGCTAGTTAGCTCGCTAACAGCGTGTTCAGGTTAGCAGCGGCATGGTTAGCCTGCTGGCTAGTTAGCTCGCTAACAGCGTGTTCAGGTTAGCAGCGGCATGGTCTGATCTACCTAATCTAATCTGATCTACCATGTCACGCTTCCCCTCTGGATTATTATTGATCATGGCTGCTGAGTGAACAGCAGCTCAGTGATCAGCTGGTCAGGTCGTGAGGCAGGGAGTGAGACAGGCAGAGCCACAGACGATGGCTGGAGGGTAAGACAGGGAACTGAGAAGATAAAGGCTGATAGTGGGGCGGCATAGCTAAACTATCGTTCATTTTGTGATAAAAGCACCAAATTTGGTAGATGTGTTGGTGGATATATTTCAAACAAATCTGGATATTGGGCCATCACAAAATCGCCCCCTAGTGGCCATAGCAGGCATTTGATTTGTTAAAATGAATAAAAATATAAAAATGATTCATTAAAATATTTTAAAAATGTAAATACACATTAAATTAAGAAAAAATACAGTTATACACACTCAGTATCTCAAACACTTTCTGCCCCCACCACCACAACCACCACTGCAAGCCAGCTAGCCAACGAGCTAGCTAGCATATAGTCAGGACCGAAAATTGAAAAAGCCCCTTAGGAAACAACATGGTAGGCATTTTTGAGGAAAAGCACTTTATCTGTTGTTTCTGTATGATTATTTAATGCTGAATCCATTTCTGCCGTATGCCAAGCTGTAAAGATTACCATTTAGTCATAATTATTGATTAATTAGCATAGCTATTGATTAGTCGCCCAAAGTCAGAAATGGCTATCAGTTTCCTATTTGTCAATATTCTATATATGATGTTTGGTATCATTGTAAAGGGGACCTTCTCAGCTTTCATTTAAGCCCATGGGTGTCTCTTTCTGACAAACACAGAGGTCACATGACCTCCTTAAAC
>NC_043986.1:1009489-1026989 GCF_902150065.1 Myripristis murdjan
ACTGCAGTCACATACCAGCAGAGGAACAGTACTTCTACTTCTACTGCAGTCACATACCAGCAGAGGAACAGTACTTCTACTTCTACTGCAGTCACATACCAGCAGAGGAACAGTACTTCTACCTCAGCAGTAGTTTGTAGTACTCTGTCCAAAGCTGGAAATAAATCCACAGTATCCTGATAGTATCCATTCAGCTGTTACCGTGGTTACCTGATCTGAGTCACGTAACAAACTTTCAGCTGCACATTTTGTTACACAAGAATACTGTGTGTGTGTGTGTGTGTGTGTGTGTGTGTGTGTGTGTACAGTCTACCCTTCACTATTGACCTGCAGCCAGAAAGCTTTACTGCTGTTTACTGAAGCGAGTAATGACAGAGAGAGAGAGAGCGGGCGAGCGAGGCAGACTGTACAGGGTTTAACCTCTCCTCTCCTTCATCACTCCTCCTCTCTTTCTCACAATATCAACACAGAGGGAGAGAGAGAGAGAGAGAGAGAGAGAGAGAGAGAGAGGTGAGAGGTGGAGTTACACACATCAACAATAAAAAATTAAAAAAAGAAAAGAAAAATTAAATTAAATTAAATAAAAATAAATAAAAAGCAGAGAAAAAAATTAAAAAATTAAACAAAAAATATTTTTCAATATTTTTGAAATATTTAAAAAATATATTTTCTACACGTCAGCTGTCAATAAACAATCAAAGTCACAAACAATAAAAAAATTAAAAATAAAATAAAATAAAAGGTAAAACATTTCTGTGTATTTTCAAAAGGTTAACATGATTATTAAAACCCTCTCAGTTCTCTGCTTTCATCTGAATGGACATGGAAAGGAAAGAAAACGCATGAGCACACACACACACACATACACATACACACACACACACACACACACACGCACGCACATGCATGCACGCACACACACATACACACACACACACACACACACACGCTTGTCATCTGTGTCAAGAATCTGAGAATCTGCTAAAAAGGCAAAAATTTATCAGACTGAGTTCACACAGTCTTATCTGGCGCTGCACACACACACACACACACACACACACACACACACACACATACACTCACACACACACAAGCTCTTTCCGTGTCATGTTTACTACATCTGACCTCTGACCTATGATGTCAGAGTCGTGTGTGTGTGTGTGTGTGTGTGTGTGTGTGTGTGTGTGCGTGCGTGTGTGCATGCATGCGTGTGCGTGTGTGTGTGTGTGTGTGTGTGTGTGTGTGTGTGTGTGCGTGCGTGCGTGCATGCGTGTGCGTGTGTGTGTGTGTGTGTGTGTGTACCTCCATGCTGCTGACTCGGCCCTCCTGGAAGGAGCAGTCCTGCAGGTTGTTGGTGCAGACGTGTCGATATTTGCACCAGTGGCAGGGAAACACACTGCTCACACAGGAGGTGCAGCTGGGCGAGCGAGGAGAGAGAGAGACGTTATCACAGTCATCATCATTATTATTATTATTATTATTATTGTGAATAAATTTCCACTTTTAAAATCAACCAGTTGGCCAACGTACTGTAAAATAAAATACAACTGAACAACATCACATATTAATGCTATCAAACAGGCAAATGTAAATAAATGCATAAATAAATAAGTAAGTAAGTAAGTAAATAAATAAATAAAGTAACAGGTTATGAAAAAAGGAAAAAAAACTAAAAACAAAAACAAAAACACTAAAAGCCTTAACCCTTTAAGAACTGAGGCAGCTGGATTTGATTTCTTAAAAAAATACAGAGACGATAATAATAAAATAATAATAAGAAGAAGAAAGGTAAATGAACACATGAAAGAATAAATAAGTCAATAAAACTCCTAAATAAAACTACAGGAAAACTATATCTCTAATTATTAAAATGCTATATTTAGGGATTTAAACAGAATTGACTTGGATTTTTTTAGTGATTAGTGAATGCTTTATTTCGGTTATTTTCAAGTTGCAGAAATCAAATAGACATATAAACAGACAAAATCTTATACACATATTTTTAAACAATAAATAATATTTAATTTCCTTTCAGGATTTGATAACTGTCGCTGCCACTATGAAAAAATTAAAACGTCATACAATAACTGACAGTTTATGGAATAACATGATGTGATTTTACATTCATACAATCATCAAAATATTACACACCACAAGAAGAGGAGGAAAAGAAAAGAGGAGAGGAAGAGAGAATGACAGGAGGAGGGAAAGATGAGGAGACGAGCTAGGGAACAAGGGGGGAAGGAAGGAAGGCAGGGAGGAAGGAAGGAAGGGAGGAAGGGAGGAAGATAGATTTCATGTTGTGAACAATGGAAGAAAAGAGCAGAGGGAAGAAAGGAGACACCGGATAGCCAGCATGGTGTGTGTGTGTGTGTGTGTGTGTGTGTGTGTGTGTGTGTGTGTGTGTGTGTGTGTGTGTGTCCTCTGGCTATCCACACTGGCATGGCAAAGATTTTAAACACTCCCACAGGAGAGAGAGAGAGAGAGAGAGAGAGAGAGAGATGAAAAGAGAGATAGATATTTAGAGAGAGAGTTTCTGTGTTTCTGTTTCCAGGCTCTCAGCTGCTGTTGCCATGGCAACAGGCGAGCCCGCTGTACAGATTATGTTGCCCCTCAATCTGCCCCGGGGGGGGGAAGGGGGGGGGGGGGGGGGGGCAGGTGAAGAGGAGGTGCAGGAGGAGGAGAGGACGATGAGGAGAGGAGGAGAGGAGGTGAAGAGGAGGAAGAGTAGAGGAAGAGGAGGAGCAGACCTAAGAGCTGAGCACGGTGATGATGAAGAGGAGGAGTAGAGGAAGAGGAGGCGGAGGAGGAGGAGTAGAGGAGGGGAAGAGGAGGAGAGAAGGAGGCGGAGGAGGAGTAGAGGAGGGGAAGAGGAGGAGAGAAGGAGGCGGAGGAGTAGAAGAGGGGAAGAGGAGGAGACAATGAGGAGCAGAAGGAGGAGTAGAGGAGGGGAAGAGGAGGTGAGAAGGAAGAGAAAGAGGAGGAGTAGAGGAGGAGGAGTAGAGGAGGGGAAGAGGAGGAGGAGCAGTAGGAGGAGGAGGAGCAGACTTACGAGCTGAGCACGGTGCAGTTGTAGTAGATGAAGTTGGTGCTGATGAAGAGGAGGAGCAGAGGAGGGGAAGAGGAGGAGGGGAAGAGGAGGAGGAGTGGAGGAGGAGGAGCAGACTTACGAGCTGAGCACGGTGCAGTTGTAGTAGATGAAGTTGGTGCTGATGAAGAGGAGGAGCAGAGGAGGGGAAGAGGAGGAGAGAAGGAGGAGGAGGAGTAGAGGAGGAGGAGCAGACTTACGAGCTGAGCACGGTGCAGTTGTAGTAGATGAAGTTGGTGCTGATGAAGAGGAGGAGAGGAGGAGAAGTAGAAGAGGAGGAAGAGAAGGAGCAGGAGGAGGAGGAGCAGACTTACGAGCTGAGCACGGTGCAGTTGTAGTAGATGAAGTTGGTGCTGATGAAGAGGAGGAGTAGAGGAGGGGAAGAGGAGGAGAGAAGGAGGAGAGAAGGAGGAGAGAAGGAGGAGGAGAGGAGCAGGAGGAGGAGCAGCAGACTTACGAGCTGAGCACGGTGCAGTTGTAGTAGATGAAGTTGGTGCTGATGAAGAGGAGGAGCAGAGGAGGAGGAGGAGAGAAGGAGGAAGAGGAGGAGGAGGAGGAGAAGAGGAGCAGGAGGAGGAGCAGCAGACTTACGAGCTGAGCACGGTGCAGTTGTAGTAGATGAAGTTGGTGCTGATGAAGAGGAGGAGGAGAGAAGGAGGAGGAGAGGAGGAAGAGGAGGAGGAGGAGGAGAAGAGGAGCAGGAGGAGGAGCAGCAGACTTACGAGCTGAGCACGGTGCAGTTGTAGTAGATGAAGTTGGTGCTGATGAAGAGGAGGAGGAGTAGAGGAGGGGAAGAGGAGGAGAGAAGGAGGAGGAGGAGGAGGAGGAGCAGGAGCAGGAGGAGCAGCAGACTTACGAGCTGAGCACGGTGCAGTTGTAGTAGATGAAGTTGGTGCTGATGAAGAGGAGGAGTAGAGGAGGGGAAGAGGAGGAGGAGAGGAGAAGAGGAGCAGGAGGAGAAGAGGAGCAGGAGGAGAAGAGGAGCAGGAGGAGGAGCAGCAGACTTACGAGCTGAGCACGGTGCAGTTGTAGTAGATGAAGTTGGTGCTGATGAAGAGGAGGAGTAGAGGAGGGGAAGAGGAGGAGGAGAGGAGAAGAGGAGCAGGAGGAGAAGAGGAGCAGGAGGAGAAGAGGAGCAGGAGGAGGAGGAGCAGACTTACGAGCTGAGCACGGTGCAGTTGTAGTAGATGAAGTTGGTGCTGATGAAGAGGAGGCCGGTTTCTGTGGAGCGAAGACTGAGCTTCACCACCCGCTGCTCTGCTGAGAGACAGACACACCGTTCACCTGTCTGTCTGTTCACCTGTCTGTCTGACTGTCTGTTCACCTGTCTGTCTGTTCACCTGTCTGACTGTCTGTTCACCTGTCTGTCTGACTGTCTGTTCACCTGTCTGTCTGACTGTCTGTTCACCTGTCTGTCTGTCTGTCTGTTCACCTGTCTGTCTGTCTGTCTGTTCACCTGTCTGTCTGACTGTCTGTTCACCTGTCTGTCTGTCTGTTCACCTGTCTGTCTGACTGTCTGTACACCTGTCTGTCTGTTCACCTGTCTGTCTGACTGTCTGTTCACCTGTCTGTCTGTCTGTTCACCTGTCTGACTGACTGTCTGTTCACCTGTCTGTCTGACTGTCTGTTCACCTGTCTGTCTGTTCACCTGTCTGTCTGTCTGTTCACCTGTCTGACTGACTGTCTGTTCACCTGTCTGTCTGACTGTCTGTACACCTGTCTGTCTGTTCACCTGTCTGTCTGTTCACCTGTCTGTCTGACTGTGAAACACTGAAACACTGAATCTACACGTCGGCATCAGAAACACTATCAGCCAATCAGACGGTCAGATTTTGCTGTAAGGCATGTTTGATGCTGTCAGGTTGCTATGGTTACATGATAAAAGTGTTGGGGAGTAACTAGTTAGTTATGTCACTAAATTGCAAGATAAATAAGTTACAGAGACAAAAGAATGTAACTAAATGACATTTACTTCAAAATGTTGCTGATTACATCTGAATATATTCTTTTATTTTATTTTGAAGTCATCAAAAAGTAATCAGTGAGTTACATCACTGTGATGAGGTCATTCAAATAGTTACATTACTTATTACAACAGAGTAACTGGTAATCTGGAACCTGTTACTTTTCAACAGGAACCCTCCCAACTCTCAAGCTCTCAACCTGTTACGAGCTTTCAACCTGCACCTGAAGGCACCGTGACTGACCAATCAGAGCTGAGTGTGGTGTAGACAGTGTGTTACAGAGGCGCTGTGTGTGTGTGTGTGTGTGTGTCTTACCGGAGGTGTGTGTGTGTGTCGGCAGGTCTCGCAGCGAGGGCGACATGCACATCACCTGACCCTTGGGCAGAACCTCGCCGGGGGTCTCACTCAGGTCCTCAAACACACAGGACACGCCCCCCGACAGCGCCGGGACGTTCTGCACCCGCACCGTCAGCTGGGGAGAGAGAGGGGTGTGTGTGTGTGTGTGTGTGTGTGTGTGTGTGCAATTACAATCATTAGTTAAAGTACCACCAGCACTATCAGGTTGTTTCTTCATGGTGTAAGGATACAGTGTGGTGGGTTTCTGCAGACGCTACCTGCCGGATCTACTTTCCACTTTAAACAGAAAAATAACCAGAAAAGACACATTTAATGTCCTCTAAAAAATGGGAACCGGGACTTGTTGTTGTTTTTATTGTCTTAATCCTTTTTGTTTGTGTTGTTTCCTCCTGGCGTAAGGTTACTACGCCTGCAGACACTACCTGCCGGATCTACTTTCCAGTTGAAACAGGAAAATAACAAGAAAAGAGACGTTTAATTTCCTTTAAAAAATGGGAACCAGAACTTGTTGTTTTTTCTCTGCTGTTGATCCTGTGTGTCGCTGTTGGTTGTGTGTGTGTGTGTGTGTGTGTGTGTGTGTGTGTGTGTGTGTGTGTGTACCTGCGTGGCGGCGGACGTGACGGACATGTTGCTCGGGGTGACGGTGATGTCGACACACTGGTCCAGCCGGGTGTTGAAGTGCTGAGGCTCCTCCCACTTGTCGCAGGCTTCCTGTCTGGAGCACCTGCGGGGGTCAGAGGTCACGGCGCTCAGCCAGGCGGGAAGACGCTCAGACAGCTTAATCTGACCGCAGCTAATTTAATTTAATCTGACGCCGCGCTCCGTCAGTCCACATCACCTCTCAACACCCAGACATCTGAACTGCTCATGTCAACACTCGTTATTCAAATGAATCAAAAGATCATTTAGTGTCTGGAGTGTGAAAAATAAAGCTCAAGTCTGACAGGAAGTGATGTCGTCAAAAAAAATTATTAAAGATATGACCAAAAAAGAAGACAGGAGCATTACAAACTAACTCAAGGGTGTTGGTTCAAATCAAACTAAATAATCTGAGTTCACATTTAAACATTTCAACACAAGAAATCTGATCCAGCATCACTGAGCTGACACATCACTGTAATCTCTACCAATATCATTTAATATTATATTTAACAAAATAATATTTGTTTGTTTGTTTGTTTATTTATTTCCTTAGTAACTTTCATTAGAAAATTTTAGACAGTTTTTTTTTTTTTTTTTTTTTTTTTGCCAGTCATGTCCTGGTCTTATTTATTTATTTATTTATTGATTTATTACTGGGAATCAGAAATAATCCCTGAGGGAAAACTGGGTGAGCTGCAGTTGCTCAAAGAGAAGAGTTAAATTATAAAAAATAGAAAAAGAAATAAGACATATAAAAATAAAGAATATAAAAGACATATAAAATTCATTTTTCATATTTGTAAAAAAAAAAAGTTTGTGTATGATGTGTATGAAATTTAAATATGTGCATTTATCCTACAAAATACTACAACAATAAATACAGAAATAAGAAATTGTGCATATGTATAACTTCATTATTCATTGTATTTGACTGTAATTGTGTTGTAATTTATTGTGTTTGGCTTTGGCTCTGATAAAAGTTCACATAATTATGTTGGGGGCCGATGGTTTTGTCCCCTGGGGGCCAGAAAGGGACTCGCACCGCTCTCCTGTCTCTGTCAGTGTGACTGTGTTTTTGAAAGGGGGCGCTGTCCTGTTAACGGGCCCAGAGCCGCAGTGTGGACCCCTCCAGCCGATTCAGCCGGGACACATCGAGGACACGAGAGCGTCCTCTGAGGTCCGCCGGCCGACGAGGCGACAGCACGAGCCGACAGATCCACGCCGAGCGCCGACGAAAACCAGAAGAAAAGATGCAGCGATGCAAAGCAAACAAAAGGAAAAGGAGGCGGGGCCGGGCAGAACCTGAGAACAAACCGCCGCCGCCGCCGAGAAGCCAAACTCTGCAAGAGAGACGCAGCTCCAGCTAAACTCTGCCGCCTCGCTTTGTGCTGTGTTTGTGTGTCGTCTCTGCTAAATAAATAAAAAATCTCCAGCGTGATATGAATCAGTTTTATTATTATTATTTTCCTCGGCTCGGTTTGGTTGTTTGTGTCGGGCGGCGGCGGGTCACACCGCCATATGCTTTCTCCTCTCTGCAGCGCTCTAACAGACATATGTACAGAGTGTGTGTGTGTGTGTGTGTGTGTGTGTGTGCATCCAGACACCATTAATGATTTGTTTACTTCTAATTAAAAACAGATGGAGAGAGAGAGAGAGAGAGAGAGAGAGAGAGAGAGAGAGAGAGAGAGAGAGAGCAGCGAGGAAAGGGAACGACAGGAAGGAGAACTGCTCTGTTTCTTTTCTTTATGGTCTTCCTGTTGGATTTATTAACATTTACTGGATGAATGTTGATATTTGACTGCACCTTTCCAGTTATTGCTCTCAGTCGTCTGTGAGGCGTGTCTGACTGTTCCTGCTCTTTCTTGTCTGTGTGCGTTTCTTCACCGTTTCCCTGTCGGGGAATAATAAAGTGCGTCGTCATGTTTTTACACGATATTTACCTTTAACTGGAAATGTGATGAGATGAAAACTCAGGCTGGTTTTATTTTGCGGAATCACACGGCAGGAAAATGACCAAAAAACTACTACTTGTAACTTTTGACCTGATTTGTGCTGAAATGTCATGTCATGTAATTTACTGATGTATTTATTTTCTTGCTCAAAGTGCAGGTCGGGAACTTCTGTCTTCATAATTTTGACAAACCACATCGGCTCCTCCAGGCCGCTCCTGCCGCTAGAATCTCATCCTGGTGCGAATCAAACAGCCAATCACCTCCAGGAGGCGTGGCTACCTCAGTCCAATCACGTCCCCCTTACCCCTCCTTACCCCCCAACCCCCACCCCCACGCAGCGAGGGGACAAAACCACACGAGAGCAGAGGAAGCCGCCAGAGTTTGACAAAGGCATGAGGGGAGGGGTTAGAGGAGAACGTGAATGCCAAAAACCCAAAATAACCCAAAGTGTTAGTGGAGCTGCTCAGGGCCCCTGTGAGGTCCCAGGGCCCCAGTTTGGGCCCCCCGGTGTGGGTAACAGTTTGTGTGTTTGAAGGCGACAGCTTGACGAAAACACGTCTCCACGCTGGCTTCAGCAGACAGTCTCTTTACTGCGTCTGTTGTGTGTTTCTGTCAGTTGTTTTTATGGCTGGAACTGCATTTTACGGAGCTTTTTATGGCGTGTTTTATTGAAAATACTGTCTGCAAAACCAAATTTCCCTCATGGCTCAGTAAAGGTTTGGATAAAAAACAAAGAATCGATATAAACTGTGTACCACATTTCTAATCGCTTGTAAAACATAATGTGTGTGTGTGTGTGTGTGTGTGTGTGTGTGTGTGTGTGTGTGTGACTGTGTGTGTGAGTGTGTGTGTGTGAGGAATAAAAGCCTGCCGGTTCCTGACGGACGCTGACAGTCTGGCTTCATCTTGTTGTCACGGCAACATAATAAAAAGCTGTGGGAGCTTCACAGTCCCAGCAAACCGCAGGAATCCCAGGACCCGACCCGAAAGAGAGGCGAAGCACAACGAGGGAGGCCTTTTATTTTGAAAAGAAAGCTAATTGGTGAGAGTGTGAAGATGAACTTCCTGCGCCGGCCGGGACGCCCGACATCAAAGTGTCAGCATGGAGTTAACGGGAGCTAGGTGTGTGTGTGTGTGTGTGTGTGTGTGTGTGTGTGTATACCAGCCATTTATAGAAACGTTAATGATGCCTCTTGGGAGAGTGCAGGTTTTCAAACACACACACACACACACACACACACACACACAAACTTGATTTTTTTTTTTTTTTTTTTTGGTGTGTGTGTCTGTATGTGTATGTGTGTGTGTGAAAATTGGCTGAACTGACCACACACACACACCTGTCTGTCTGTCCATCAGTTTCTCTGTTGCCATGGACACAACGTATTCTCTATTTCCCATGGTGCCGAGTGGTTTTTTCCTCCTGGCTCAGAGAGTGTGTGTGGTGTGTGTGTGTTTGGTGTGTGTGTGTTTGGTGTGTGTGTGTGCGGGCCAGCCAGGAGCTAAAGAGCCCGGCAGGAGTGTAACACAGTCAGGGGGCGGGGCTTACGGTGTGTGTGTGCTGTGATGCGATCAGAGTTAAAGGTTAAAGAAGAAGAAACAGTTTCAGTTTCACGTTTCGTCGCTTTGAAATGAACCAAACTCAGTTCTGGACGTTATTAGAAACTCATTTAAGTACAAAACATGTTGAAGTGTGTCTTCTTTTTAAATAAACATCCGGCACAAATTTTTTGCTCATGTTGGGCCGAAAGGCTGTTATGACCAAATGGGCAGGAGATGAACCCCCTTCAATACGTTTGTGGAAGTCTTTGATAACAGACTGTATTTTGATTTAGTATTAACGGTCAGAAGGAGCTTTTTACAGCAAAGCTGATCAAAGTGTTAGAGCACCTGGAAACTCAGAGTGCAAACACCTGAAATGGTCGACCTAATAAGGAATTTTGAGATCACTGCTGTGGATGTATGATGGATTTGCGACATATCTTATATAATTTCTATATGCACTGTGCTGGACTGTTATCATTTTGAAAATGTTTAATAAAAAGAATGTTTAAAAAAAAAACCAAAACAAAACAAAACATCCTGCACAAAATGTGACCAATAAACTTAAAGTCCCCCTCCACTCGAAAATGTGTTTTTCTTCTGATTCTGTCTCGATTCTGCTGAGTGGATCTGTCCAACGTTCACGTCTGTTTAGTTCTGGTTCAGTTCTGGTCTCCGTTGTGGTTCAGTTCTATTTCATTCTGTGTAGTTCTGGTCTCAGTTCTGGTTCAGTTCTGGTTCCACGGTGAACTCAGACCCTGTGATGTTTGTGATTCTGCTGATCAGATTCTAATGAAACAACCTGATCTGATGTCATCGCTCTGCTCTGCTGTAACAGGCACCCTGACTGGCCTGAGGGGGCGCTGCAGTGCTGCTTTGGGCTCCCTGTTACATAAAACCTCACTGAACACACACACACACACACACACACAGAGCAGACTGCTCTATATGACACATCACAGACATTCTCTCTCTCTCTCTCTCTCTCTCTCTCTCTCCCCCTCTCTCTCTTTCCCTCTGTCCTGATTGGCTGGCTGACAGGCCTGAGGTCAGAGGTCAGGAGGAAACCCAACATCTGCTGCAGCTGACACCTGGTGACCCGGCCGACACATGAGCGAGTTGTATCTGCTCGGTCACCTGGGACTGATGACATCATATTTAACAGCCTGAACCTCCTGACCTGACCTCACCTGTCTCTCTCTCTCTGTCTGTCTCACTCTCTCTCTCCCTGTCTCTCCCATCCTTCTCTCTGTGTATTTCATGTGATCGTAAATATTATTGAAAATACTGATTTAATAATTGTATTAGTGATTAGCATTTCTGCAACACTGAGGACTAGTTACAATACATATTTTAATATCACAGTTATGGTATTTGATAATATTTTGGGAGAATTTAGCATTTTATAATATATGACCATATCAAGGTATTTCATGTAATGTTAATGCACATTTACATGATGTTTTGTGTAACAATATAGATGGATGTTATAATATATACTGTCATTGTGCAGGACATTAGAGTACAGTCCAGTGATTTAAAAAAAAAAATTAGAGTGTACTATGATATTTGATAATGAGCTTGTCATTATTAATAACATTCTTAAAATATTTGTCAATATCACGGTAACTGATTAGATTAAGGTTCAATGTTGCATTTTATAAAATATTCAGATAAGACAGATTTACACTGATATACATGTCATGAATGTACGTTAATGGATTTCCCTGTGATGGAAGCACCAGCCACAGTGTGTGTGTGTGTGTGTGTGTGTGTGTGTGTGTGTGTGTGTGTGTTACATGATGACAGTGTGTGAGTGGACTCACTTGTTGTAGAGGACACACCAGCCGCAGTGAGGGTCACCTGAGCCCAGACAGCTCCTGCAGCCGCTGTACTGCTCACAGCTCTCCACCGGCAACCTGCTCACCTGCAACACACAGCAACACAGCACACTGTAACCACGGCAACCGGCTCACCTGCTCACCTGCAACACACCACAAAATGCACCGTAACCATGGCAACCTACCCACCTGCCACACAACAACCCAGTACACCGTAACCAATGCAACCTGCTCACTTGCTACACACAACAACACAGCACACTGTAACCATGGCAACCTGCTCACCTGCAACACAGCACACTGTAACCATGGCAACCTGCTCACCTGCAACACAGCACACTGTAACCACGGCAACCTACCCACGTGCTACACAACAACCCAGTACACCGTAACCAAGGCAACCTGCTCACCTGCAACACACAACAACACAGTACACTGTAACTGTGGCAACCTGCTCACCTGCTACACAACATCACAGCACACTGTAACCACGGAAACCTGCTCACCTGCAACACACCACAAAATGCACCGTAACCATGGCAACCTACCCACCTGCCACACAACAGCCCAGTACACCGTAACCAATGCAACCTGCTCACTTGCTACACACAACAACACAGTACAGTGTAACCACGGCAACATGCTCACCTGCAACACACAACAACCCAGTACACTGTAACCAAGGCAACCTGCTCACCTGCAACACACAGCAACACAGCACACTGTAACCATGGCAACCTGCTCACCTGCAACACAGCACACTGTAACCATGGCAACCTGCTCACCTGCAACACAGCACACTGTAACCACAGCAACCTACCCATGTGCCACACAACAACCCAGTACACTGTAACCAAGGCAACCTGCTCACCTGCAACACACAACAACACAGTACAGTGTAACCACGGAAACCTGCTCACCTGCAACACACCGCAAAATGCACCGTAACCATGGCAACCTACCCACCAGCCACACAACAACCCAGTACACCGTAACCAATGCAACCTGCTCACTTGCTACACACAGCAACACAGTACAGTGTAACCACGGCAACCTGCTCACCTGCAACACAACAACAGCACATAACACGGTAACCACGGCAACCTTCTCACCTGCCACAAAACAACCCAGTACATCGTAACCAAGGCAACCTGCTCACCTGATATACAACAATGCAAAGCAATAGACTGTATCCACACACACACACACACACACACACACACACACACACACACACACTCAGTAAACACATGCACATGGACCAGTCGCTCTGGGCAGTGAAGTGATTACCACTGAATCACATCTATTTCAAATAATTTCTTTTTTTTCTGTGTGTGTGTGTGTGTGTGTGTGTGTGTGTGTGTCTGTGTGTGTGTGTGATTTGTTCACTCTGTGGTCTCCCAGCTTCTGACAGAAACACAGCCTGAGGCCTGCATGAGTCAAAGTGTCAGTGTGCGTGTGTGTGTGTGTGTGTGTGTGTGTGTGTGTGTGTGTGTGTGTGTGTGTGTGTGTGAGTGTGTGTGTGTGTGTGTGTGAGTCAGGGAGTGAGTCAGTGTGTGTGTGAGAGTGTATAAACAGCAGTATCTTCACCCAGAGTTCACAGCAGCAGAGAGACACTGTAAACACACCGACACACACCAGACAGCACTCTGCCCGCCTCGCCCTCTCTCTCTCTCTCTCTCTCTCTCTCTCTCGCCCTCTCTCTCTCTCTCTCTCTCTCGCCCTCTCTCTCTCTCTCTCGCCCTCTCTCTCTCTCTCTCTCTCTCTGTTATCATTTGCCTGTCTTTCTTTCTCATAACACCAATCAATTCATTTTGAAGTTGGAATCTGTCCTCTTAACTTTTTTTTTTTTTTACCTCATTAGTTCACACACACACACACACACACACACACACACACACACACACACATTTCCTCTCTCTCTGTTGTCACTCTCTGTCTCTCACCACTTACACATGAATGGATTCTTTGTCTATCTCTTTCAAACCTCTCTCTCTCTCTCTCTCACACACACACACACACACACACACACACACACACACACACACACACACACACACACACACACACACAGAGGGAGTCCTGTCTTTAACAATGAGAGTCCTCACTGCAACCTCTTCCTCCTCCTCCTTCTCCTCCTCCTCCTCTTCATTTTCATCCCCCTCCCCCTCTCACCCTGTCTGACCCCATTCCCCTCTCTCTCTCTCTCTCTCTCTCTCTCTGTCTCTCTCTCTCTCTCTCCCTCCCTCTCTCTTTCTCTTTGTGAGAGGAGAATATCAGCAGAGTCACTGTGAGCGTCTCTAACATTTCAGTTTCATCTGAGCGACATTTCATGTCAGTGCTGCCCTGTCTCACTGCCCAGGTGCTGTCCTGTCTCACTGTCCAGGTGCTGTCCTGTCTCACTGCCCAGGTGCTGCCCTGTCTCACTGCCCAGGTGCTGCCCTGTCTCACTGCTCAGGTGCTGCCCTGTCTCACTGCCCAGGTGCTGCCCTGTCTCACTGCCCAGGTGCTGTCCTGTCTCACTGCTCAGGTGCTGCCCTGTCTCACTGCCCAGGTGCTGTCCTGTCTCACTGCCCAGGTGCTGCCCTGTCTCACTGCTCAGGTGCTCCCCTGTCTCACTGCCCAGGTGCTGCCCTGTCTCACTGCCCAGCTGCTGCCCTGTCTCACTGCCCAGGTGCTGTCCTGTCTCACTGCCCAGGTGCTGCCCTGTCTCACTGCCCAGGTGCTGTCCTGTCTCACTGCCCAGGTGCTGCCCTGTCTCACTGCCCAGGTGCTGTCCTGTCTCACTGCCCAGGTGCTGTCCTGTCTCACTGCTCAGGCGCTCCCCTGTCTCACTGCCCAGGTGCTGCCCTGTCTCACTGCCCAAGCTGTCTGTCTGCTCATTGGAGGAAAAACAAACAACAAAGAAAAAGACAAGAATATGGAGGAGCTCCTCCCCTCGCCCTGTGTCCTGCGCTCTGATTGGCTGGAGCAGGTCGCCGCTCTCACTGCCGCTCACATCACTTAACACTCGATTCTATTAATTTCTGTTCTATTCTATTAGATTCTATTGGATTCTGTTGTGTTTGATGAGACCGAGAGCTCTGATTGGCTGCTGGAACTGAAATTCAACTGTCAGCTGGAAACAAGTGAGCTGTAAGACTGTGTGTGTGTGTGTGTGTGTGTGTGTGTACAGAATGATGAAGATGATGATGATGATGATGGTGAAGATAAAAATGAAGAAGAAGAAGAAGAAGAAGAAGCTGATGAAGATGACAAAATGATGATGATGATGATGATGAAAATGATGAAGATGATGAAGATGATGAGGATAAAGAGGAAGATGACAATGATGAAGACAAATGATGATGATGAAGACGATGATGATGAAGAAGATGAAGGTGAAAAAGATGATGAAGATGACAAAACTGATGATGATTTTGTTCTTTTGGGTAACTGACACTGATAACAGATGAGTGACACACACACACACACACACACACACACACACACACAGCTGTGCGGCTCTCACTGCATCTCCCCTCTGATTGGCTGTCAGTCATAACGAGAGCTCTGTCCAATCAGAATCCACGTCATCATTAATTAGCATCTTAACGATGTTGTTCCTCGTTAATGGGAGCCAATCACTTCCTGTTTCTGTCAAACTGTCTCCTGGGGAACATCACTTCTGCAGCTGTGTGTGTGTGTGTGTGTGTGTGTGTGTGTGTGTGTGTGTGTGTGTGTGTGTGTGTGTGTGTGGGTGTGTGTGTGTGTCGTCAGCTGCACAGGAACTAGAAGTTATTGAAAGCAACTCTCTTTCCTCTCAATGGGACAATAAGAGTTTAAACAGGGGACACACACACACACACACACACACACACACACACACACACACACACACACACACACAGTGTGCATTATAGTGGCAGCTGAGCAATTCATATTCAGAGCTTCCTGTCTGCAGATGTTAGAACAACAGCTTCAGCACACACACACACACACACACAAACACACACACACACACACACACACACACACACAATTTTCTTTGTAAATGACTGCAGTGTCTCCTAACTGATGTACTAATGCTGAGAGAGAGAGAGAGCGAGAGAGAGAGAGTGTGTGTGTGTGTGTGTGTGTGTGTGTGTGTGTGTGTGTGTGAACCTGTTAAAGTAGGACAGTGTTACTGCAGTGTTTACCTGGCAGAGAGGCTACATCTGCAGTACGACCAGCACTTCCTCCTGAGACCCGAGGGAAAAAAGTGCCTTCCAATTTAACTTTTTTTATGATTTCTTGTCTATTTAGAGTTAAAACAACAACTCACAATTTAGAATTTCACAACAATATTTTTAGTTTAGATTTTACAGTACGTCCACTGTAGTGGATTTTACTGTAAAAAACAGATCATTTTAAATTTAAATAAAAAAAAAAAACCAATCAAATAACCACTGATAATCAATTACAGACAATCAATGCCATGAAGAAAATACACTACTCACAAAAAGTTAGGGATATTCGGCTTTCGGGTGAAATTTCAGGATGAACCTAAAATGCATTCTAACCTTTCCAGGTGAACTTAATGTGACCTTCTGTAAACTTTTGAATGCACATGTCCAACTGTTCAATGTTTCAGTACTTTTTGCACAAGTTGCTGTTCTCTAACAAGGAGTTTAACGGCAAAATTCACATCAGGTGTTTGATGCTCCAGCTCATCGAGGTCGTATCATTAGGGAACGGCTGCTGGAGACTGGGGTACCTCAGATGGAGTGGCCTGCACTTTCTCAGACCTGAATCCCATAGAAAACCAATGGGATCAGCTGAGTGGCCGTGTAGAGGCTCGGAGCTCTGTACCCCAGAACCTCAATGTCCTGAGGGCCGCCCTTCAAGAATAGTGGGATGCCATGCCTCAGCAGACAATAAGTCGACTTGTGAACAGCAGGAGACGTCGCTGTCAAGCTGTAATTGATGCTCAAGGGCACATGACAAGTTATTGACACTGACATTTTTTGTTGTGGTATATCCACCACTGTTGTTGGCTTTTGTTTCAAGAAATTGTTTGAGATGAGGAAATCACCAGTGCATGCTTCTACTTAAATGCCCTACTTTCATGATATAATATCACTGTAGCGTGAACTTTTTACATTTTCCATAAATTTCACCCAAAAGCCAAATATCCCTAACTTTTGTGAGTAGTGTATATATTATTTTCATAAGTAAAAACCAGTCGCTAAACAATATTTGACTTCCTGTTTCTTTTTTCACGACATGTGCTTTTTTCTGCAGCTGCCATTTTGGCTCAATAGAAAGTGGGTGTTCCCCTCATCCCACCTCATCACATGAGGGGCCCTATCTTGCGCCAGACTCCCTAAACCCGCTATTTGCGGATTTAGGATTTGGGAAGAGGCGTTCCCCCGTAAAAGTTGCTATCTTGTGCACCTCCCGCTATCCGCAAAACACCTCCGCTACCCGCTATATTATGAATAGGCGTGTTTTGGGCGTTACGCCAGTTACACCAATCAGTGTGCCAGGTGCCATTGCCTTTAAGGGCAGGATGCGCTATCCTAAATCCTAAATCCTAAACCCGCGATGGAGAGAGGGAGGTAGATTTTCTCAGGGCTTCTACTGAGGCTAAAGCAAGTTGGCTTTATATATACATATGATATATTATATTATAGGCGAGTTCATTCGGGAGGTGGAGCCACATGTGTCCAAGTGGACGTGTCACAAGGTTGTACTGATTGAGTAAAATCCCCGGGCCACACCACACACAAGAGGCAGAGGTGGAACTATGTGTAAACTAATTTATTGACAAGGTAGATTGGGCAAATAAAATATTAAAAATAAAAATATAGCACAGCTGCTGGCTTATGATAAAACAATAAAACGTGCTGGCGTAAGTGTCCAATTAAAACAGTCTTTCCTCTAAACAGTCTATATGAGTAATATACTCAGTCCATTCCGGCGGCGTCCCGGTATCAGTCCGACCGTGTGCGTGGCGAGGCTCCGTCGGGGCGCGCATTGAAGCCGCCTGGGCGCACTCTCCTAACAGCCCAAACTTTAGGGATAGCGGATAGCGGGTGGTCCTGACCACCCGCTATCCGCTATCCCTAAAGTGTGTGCGCAAGATAGCAACTT
>NC_043986.1:1036989-1039489 GCF_902150065.1 Myripristis murdjan
ACACACACACATAAACAGAGCAGACAATGGTGAGAGCACCCGCTGATGGTTTTAACCCTTCAGGCATAAAGACACACAACTGTCTGTCTGCATCTCACACACACACACACACACACGCACACACACACACACACACACACACACACACACACACACACACACACACACACAGGCACAGACAATTAAATCTTCTTTTACGAGAGCTAGTCACATGTTAAATTAAATTTATTAATATGTTTAAATCATTTTGACACGCATCTGTTATCATCAGCCGAGCCACTACAGCATGACGTCACCAAACTAAACATAACAACACAGGCCACCCAGATACCCCCCGATACCCCAGATACCCCCTGCATGCCTCACACCCCCCCCGATACCCCAGATACCCCCTGCATGCCTCACACACCCCCCGATACCCCAGATACCGCCTGCATGCCTCACACACCCCAAATACCCCAGATACCCCCTGCATATCTCATACACCCCCCGATACCCCAGATACCCCCTGCATGCCTCATACACCCCAAATACCCCAGATACCCCCTGCATATCTCATACACCCCAGATACCCCAGATACCCCCTGCATGCCTCATACACCCCAAATACCCCAGATACCCCCTGCATATCTCATACACCCCCCGATACCCCAGATACCCCCTGCATGCCTCATACACCCCAGATACCCCAGATACCCCCTGTATGCCTCACACACCCCCCGATACCCCAGATACCCCCTGCATGCCTCATATACCCCCAGATACCCCAGATACCCCCTGTATGCCTCACACACCCCCCGATACCCCAGATACCCCCTGCATGCCTCATATACCCCCAGATACCCCAGATACCCCCTGCATGCCTCATACACCCCAGATACCCCAGATACCCCTGCATGCCTCACACACCCCCAGATACCCCAGATACCCCCTGCATGCCTCATACACCCAGATACCCCAGATACCCCCTGTATGCCTCATACACCCCAGATACCCGACACGCTGGCTCAGTGGTTAGCACTGTTGCCTCGCTGCAAGAACTTCCTGGGTTCAAATCTTGGTGAGGGAGGGAATCTGCATGTTCTCCCCCCATCTGCATGGGGTTTCTCATATGTACCTCTCATATACCCCCATATACCCCCCATATACCCCCACATATCCCCCATATATCCCATATACCCCCATATAGCTCTCATATGCCCCCATATACTCCCCATATACCCCCACATCCCCCATATATCCCATACAACCCCACATACCCCCATATACCTCTCATATACCCCCACATCCCCCATATATCCCATACAACCCCACATACCCCCATATACCTCTCATATACCCCCACATACCCCCCATATATCCCATATACCCCCCATATCGCCCATATATCCCATATACACCCACATACCTCTCATATACCCCATATAGCCCCACATACCCCATATACCCCCACATACCTCTCATATACCCCATATACCCCCATATACCCCCCATATACCCCATATACCCCCCATATACCCCCACATACCTCTCATATACCCCATATACCCCCATATACCCCCCATATATCCCATATACCCCACATACCTCTAATATACCCCCATATACCCCCACATATCCCATGTACCCCAATATACCCCATACACACTTGTATATGTGTATACCTCCATACACCCTCCTATACCCCATATACCCCCAAACTAATACACCCTGATGGGTAAGAGGTTTTTTTTTTTTTTTTAGTTCATATCTTAAGTTTTTGTCACTTTTCTCTTTTTTAACTCTCTGTTTGATTTTCTGTTGCCAGCAATCTGTGTATAAAAAAATTACAAACATTACAAAAAGAACATGCAAGCATACAAATACCCCCAGATACACCATAATACCCTTAAATACCCTTAAATACCCCCAGATACCCCCACAGACACACCAACAGCCCCAAACACCCCGAGCCTCTGCAGATCACCCCATCTCTCAACAAACACCCCCGAATACCCCCAACCATCCCACAACTGTGCCAACACATACCAACACTACCCCCCCCCACACACACCACCAAACACCACACACACACACACACACACACACACACACACACACACACACAGCTCCAGGCCTGAACAGCAGCAGGCTCTTTAGGGAGCTGACAGATTTGCTCATTCTTCCATCATCTCCTTGGCAACCGAATAATAATTAATCCACCTCTGTGTGTGCGTGTGTGTGTGTGTGTGTGTGTGTGTGTGTGTGTGTGTGTGTGTGTGAGCATGCAATCCTCTGTAAATGTGCATGTGTAACTACCAAGCATGTGTTTAAGTGTGCACTTGTGCGTATGTGTGTGTGTGTGTGTGTGTGTGTGTGTGTTACAGGCTCTGGTGATGCAACACTATCTATCCTTCAATACCGAGGGCAGCTGTAAGCAAAGAAGAAAAGAAGAGAGAGAGAGAGAGAGAGAGAGAGAGAGAGAGAGAGAGAGAGAGAGAGAGAGGGAGGCCGACAGATG
>NC_043986.1:1044489-1066989 GCF_902150065.1 Myripristis murdjan
CCGATCGCCGTGGAAACAGGAGCTGACGGAGGATCAGCTTTCCTCTGCTGCCAAGAGAAATGAGCAGAGTTTGGACGGCGGAGGGGGGAAAGTATTTCCTGATCCCAGACCTGCTCTGCCCGGCACACACACACACACACACACACACACACACACACACACCTCACAGCTGAGCTGAGCTGCACATTCGGACCCAAATTATTCAGCAGGAACTGGAATCTGAAGCAGCAAAACTCTGATGAGCCGCGGAAGAACAACCACACACACTTTTACCCCGACACTGCACACACACTTTCACAACAACACTGCACACACACTTTTACCCCGACACTGCACACACACTTTCACAACAACACTGCACACACACTTTCACAACAACACTGCACACACACTTTCACAACACTGCACACACACTTTTACCCCGACACCGACACTGCACACACACTTTCACAACACTGCACACACACTTTCACAACAACACTGCACACACACTTTCACAACAACACGGCACACACACTTTTACCCCGACACCGACACTGCACACACACTTTCACAACACTGCACACACACTTTCACAACAACACTGCACACACACTTTTACCCCGACACCGACACTGCACACACACTTTCACAACAACACTGCACACCCACACTTTCACAACAACACTGCACACACACTTTTACCCCGACACCGACACTGCACACACACTTTCACAACAACACTGCACACACACTTTCACAACAACACGGCACACACACTTCTACCCCGACACCGACACTGCACACACACTTTTACCCCGACACCGACACTGCACACACACTTTCAACACCAAAAGCTTGACGGTGACATGAGTCAGTGGACGCTGCTCTGTGTTTGAGACAGAGAGAGACCGCAGGCTGACACTCTATTCACTGAGAACACTGGGCCTTATCAGCACCATCACACACACACACACACACACAGAGAGAGAGAGAGAGAGAGAGGGAGAGAGAGAGAGAGGGAGAGAGAGAGAGAGAGAGAGAGAGAGAGAGAGAGAGGGAGAGGCCCCTCGCTGTGTGTCCCTGGGGAACTCCTGGGAACAGGAAACACTTCTGAATGGGCCACAATGACAGAGAAACAAAGAGCTGTCTGACACACACACTCACACACACACACACACACACACACACACATGCACGCATGCACACACGCACACACATCTTGTCCCACACACCCTTCGGCTCCAAGCTGATGTGTCCCGGCAGCAGGAGGGACAGTGAAGGCAGCACGGCGACACCAGCTGAGTGACAAGAAGCAACTCAGCAGCTGATTGGCTGAATTACTGCAAATACTACTACTCCTACAACTGCGACTAGTACTACTACTACTACTGCTACTACTGCTGTTGTTACTGTTACTAGGACAACCACAGCTGTTATTACTTCTGTTACTACTGTGACTAGTACCACTACTACAAGGCCTGCAGTTAATACACATACAACTACTGCTGCTACTACAACCACTGTTATTAGTATTACTAATACTACTGCTGTTACTGCTGCTGCTACCATCGCTGTTACTAGTACTACTACTGCAATTAATACTAATATAGCTACTACCATAACTACTGCTACCACCACTATTACTATCACAAAAACTGCAATTAATACAAATACGACTACAACTACTACAACTAGTAGTATTACTGTTACGAGTACAACTACTACTGCAACTGCAATTAACACAACTACTACTACTGCTGCTACTACAACTGCTAGTGCAACTGCTACTAGTGTTAGTATTACTGCTATTGCTGCTGCTACTACCACTGCTACAACTAGTACTACTGCAATTAGTACTAATATAACTACTACTGCTATTGCAACTGCAACTATTACTAATACTACTACTACTAGTACTACTATAACTACTGTAAGTGATACTGCTGCTATTAGAGCAGCTGCAAATCTTTCATGTCAGTGTGATGCCGTTCTATTCAGTTCTATTCTATTCTATTCTATTCAGTTCTATTCAGTTCTGTTCTATTCTATTCTATTCAGTTCTATTCTATTCTATCCAGTTCTATTCAGTTCTGTTCTATTCTATTCAGTTCTATTCTCTGTGCTTTCCCGGTGCTGTTGGTGTTACTGGGATCAGTCCTGCCTCACAACTGGTTTTGAGTCATTATCACTGACCTACATCTAACAGCTACTGAGCTTCATAACTACCTAATCACACACACACACACACACACACACACACACACACACAGAGCCCACCGCCCCAATTCAGATCTTTTGCTTCGCTGCTCAGATCAGTGGGAAGAAAAATAACCTCGTCTCCTCCTCCACCCCTCTCTCTCTCTCCTCCCTCCTTTTTATTATTCAGCCTCTTCACCCCCCCCTCCCCACTGCACCCCCCCCCCCCTCCCTCCTCCTCTCTGTATTTTTCTGTAATGTGACCCAGTTTCAGGTGGTTGGATTAAGCTCAACTCTGCTGCCTCAAACAGATTCCTGCTCTCTCTCTCTCTCTCTCTCTCTCTCTGTCTCTCTCCCCTCTCTCTCTCTGTCTCTCTCTCTCCTCTCTCTCTCCCTCTCTCTCTCCCTCTCTCTGTCTCTCTCTCTGTCTCTCTCTCCCTCTCTCTCTCTGTCTCTCTCTCTCCTCTCTGTCTCTCTGCTTGGATTCTCTCTCTCTCCATGTCTCACTCTCTCTCTCCCTCTCTCTGTGTCTCTCTCTCTCTGTCTCTCTCTCTCTCTCTCTCTGTTTGGATTCTCTCTCCATGTCTCTCTCTCCATGTCTCTCTCTCCTCCTCTCATCTTTGTGTCCATTTTCTATCTCCCGTCTCTCCTCTCCTCATCATTTATTCCTCCTCTTCCCAAATCCCCTCCATCTCCTTCGTCTATCATCCGATCCTCTCCTCCCTCACCTCCTCTCTCTCTCTCTTTCTCTCTCTCTCCTCTCCTCTCTCCTTCATCTGTAAGGCTCCATGAATAATCCTGATTATATTGATAAACTGGATTGTGTGATCACTGCAATCATTATCGCACAGCACTTATTATTTAAGATGTAAAAAAAAAAAAACACAGTATTTTACCACACATTTTACTTCTAATGTAATGTTCTACTATTTTCACTATTTACAAAGTAAAGCTTATGTAATATTTCCTGCTGGTTTTAGCAAACCTGCAGAGATTTACATCTGCGAGACAGAAAAAACAGAAAAACAGGGTGCAGTTCAGTGTTGTGTCCAGCGGGGGCAGCACTGAGCTAAACAGAGCAGAATACACAGCGCTCAATGAGGCTAAACCTTATAAAAAGACAAATTCACTTTATTTGCTTCCTTCAAAAACATGAAAAATTCAATGAGCCAAGAAATCAGGACAAAGTTACAAGAAAATGACCTGAAAAAAGAAAAATAAAGACGAGTCAAAAACAAAAACAAGTGAGGAAATTACCTGAAATTAAAAAAAGAAAGAAAAAAGAAAATGACTTAAAGACATTTTTACCTCATGCAACATATTTTTAAATATACAATTAAAATAAATATAATATTGTTTCTAGATATTTTTCACCTCATTTCTTGATAATTTTCTTTATTTTTTTTTCTGATTTCCAGGTCATTTTCTTTGAATTTTTTACAAATATTCTTGAAAAATCTCCTTTTTCCTGTCCAAAAGTTATTAGAGGCTGAATTTTTTTGGACCAAACAACAAATCGATTAATTTAATAAATTAATTACTGAGAAAATCACTGACAGATTAATCAGCTCTGACATCGATTATCAAACACGCTGACGATCGATCGGGGCTGATGATCGGCTGATTTTCTCCTGAAGACCTCCAACCCGGCCGCCAGAGGAGATGACATCACCTCACAGCTCAGCACACACACACACACACACACACACACACACACACACACACACATCACCACCACCACCACCACTGAAAAACAGCAGCAGTTCACAGAGAGCCAGAGGGAGAGAGATACTGTGTGTGTGTGTGTGTGTGTGTGTGTGTGTGTGTGTGTGTGTGTGTGTGTGCAATGGAGATTGAGCATGCTGTTTTGCAGACCAGTGTAACCAGTGTTCAAATTTAGACAGGGTGTGGTGGCTCACTGGCTCACCACACACACACACACACACACACACACTTACACACAGACACACACACACACACACACACACACAGAACAGATAACTTCTGGAGAAGTCATGGTAGAGAGGAGAAGAGGCTCACTCGCTCTTCAGTCTGAACACGCACTGCCTGTGTGTGTGTGTGTGTGTGTGTGTGTGTGTGTGTGTGTGTGTGTGTGTGTGTGTGTGTGTGTGTGTGTGTGTGTGTGTGTGTGTGTGTGTGACGTCAGGCTGAAAAGTGTCCTTTGGGAGAATCTTTATGGATTTTGTTGTGAAAGACGGTCAATACACAGAGAGAGAGAGAGAGGAGAGATGAAGTCATTTCCCAAGGTGAAACACACACACACACACACACACACACACACACACAGAGTTTATCGTGTGTGTGTGTGTGTGTCCAGGAAGATAGTAAGTATTTATCGGCAAGTTCTGACAGAGAACGATGTGTCAGCTGGCAAGGACACACACACACACACATACACACACACACACACACACACACACACACACACACATATATATATATGCAGGTAAACACACTGACACAAAAACACATAAAAACACAAAGCCTCATAAACTGCCTGCAAGGTGGAACTGCTGCACACACACACACACACACACACACACACAGACACACACACACACACACACCCACACACACACACACACACACAGGTCCCAGGTGTTTAGAGGTGCCTCCTAAACAGCAGCATTTATTACCGTGCAGCTCGACCTTAAACCAAAACAGTGTGTGTGTGTGTGTGTGTGTGTGTGTGTGTGTGTGTGTGTGTGTGTGTGTGTGAGTTACGAGTCACTGCATTAAATAATTACAGGAAACACATACACACACACACAAACACACATGTAGAACAAGAACAAGCCTTGGCAAGTTGCCACACACACACACACACACACACACACAAACACACACACACACACACACACACAAACACACACACACACACACACACACACAAACACACACACACACACACAGGTCAAACAGTTAGGTAAACAGAGTAAATCATCAGTGTGTTCTCAGTCGGGTTCAAACATGCTGGCAGCACACACACACACACACACACACACACACACACACACACACACACACTAACCCTAACACACTGAATGTAAAATCTGTGATTTATAATTTGAATATTTTTATCATCGTTTCAGTTTCTTCTCTCAGCTGATTCCCGTCAAACCAGATGTTCTGTTACTGTCACATGTCAGAGTGGAGGGAACCAATCAGAGCACAGCTCAGCTTTCAATGGGAACCAATCAGAGCACAGCTCAGCTTTCAATGGGAACCAATCAGAGCACAGCTCAGTTTTCAATGGGAACCAATCAGAGCACAGCTCAGTGTGTCTGCAGTTTCCTCATTGGCTGCTGCTCTCTCACACCTGATGGGTGTGAGTGTCCTCAGAGCCAGGAGGCTCTCTGACCAATCACAGGCCTGCTCTGCTTTCAGGATCAGCTCTGCTCACTTGGAACCTCCAGGAACCTAGAACCTAGAACCAGGAACCAGGAACCAGGAACCTGGAACCAGGAACCTAGAACCTAGAACGAGGAACCAGGAACCTAGAACCTAGAACCTAGAACCAGGAACCAGGAACCTAGAACCTAGAACCTAGAACCTAGAACCAGGAAACAGGAACCTGGAACCAGGAACCTAGAACCTAGAACCTAGAACCAGGAACCATGCAGAACTTTTGGCTGTAGGAACCCAGACAGGTGAGCAGAGTGTCTCTGAGCTGCGGTGGAGAAGCTTCACTCAGGTAGAAAATATTAGACAGGAAACCAGCAGCTGGTGTGCTGCTGAGCTGGTTCCAGAGCTGGTTCCACTGCTGGTTCCAGAGCTGGTTCCAGAGCTGGTTCCACTGCTGGTTCCAGAGCTGGTTCCAGAGCTGGTTCCACTGCTGGTTCCAGAGCTGGTTCCAGAGCTGGTTCCAGTTCAGCTTAAGCTTTGTTCCTCAGGTTTAGGTTGTTTTCTTCTGTTGTTTAAATTGTTCATATTGTTCATATTGTTCATATTTCTATTTTTTGTCTATATTCCTTGTTTATAATGTTTATATTGCTCTTTGGTACTTATTATCTGTTTATACTGTTTATAATGTAAATTATGCTTCATATCTTGCTATCCACTTTGCTGCTGTAATGCCTGAAATTTCCCCACCGTGGGACTAATAAAGGAATATCTTATCTTATCTTATCTTATCTTATCTTATCTAATCTTATCTTATCTTAAAGCCAGTCGCCCTGCTGGACGGGTTAAAGCTCAGTTTTCTTGCAGTGTGTGGTGTTCAGGAGCAGAGTGTGGTGTTCAGGAGCAGAGTGTGACGTTCAGGAGCAGTGTGTGGCGTTCAGGAGCAGAGTGTGACGTTCAGGAGCAGTGTGTGGCGTTCAGGAGCAGCGTGTGGCGTTCAGGAGCAGCGTGTGGCGTTCAGGAGCAGTGTGTGGCGTTCAGGAGCTCTGCTGTTGCCGTGGACGATGAAGACAGAACTCAAGAAGAAAAACAAAGAGGGAAAGAAGTTTTCACTGAGAGAGAGAGAGAGAGAGAAGAGAGAGAGAGAGAGAGAGAGAGAGAGAGAGAGAGAGAGAGAGAGAGAGAGAGAGAGAGAGAGCTATAACTTCATCACAGGAGCTGCTTCTACATCTGCTTTTAACTAAAACATCTGGAAACCATCACACACACACACACACACACACACACACACACACACACACACACACAGAGTAAAGCACTGTAACTGACGTTTAACACCTCATTGATTCCTGCCCTCAAGGCTCCGCCCCTTTCTCCGTTTCATCTCTGTCTCTCTCACCCACACACACACACACACACACACACACACACACACACAGACACACAGACATACAGACACACACACACACACACAGAGACATACAGACACACACGCACACACACATATCGGCTTCCCATTCACCCGTACAGAACAATGTGTGTTGACTTGCCACACAGAGAATCAGCCCAGTTTAGCTTGGAGCCCTGGCACTGTGGCACACACACACACACACATACACACACACACACACACACACACACAGATTTCCTCAGAGGAGGTTTCAGTGTGACTCCAGTAGAAATGTTGTTTCTGTCTGATGACTGACTTCAGATAAAAAAAAAAAAAAAACTCCCTTCAGTAAAAATGAAAAAGTGAATCAGTTAATACATTCATTAAAAGAAAAGTTACGAGAAAGTGACCCAAAATTAGGAGAAACAAGATCGAAAAGAAAAAAGTCAAAAACACGGAAAGAAATCCTGAAAACTATAAAAAAAAAAAAAAAAAAAAAAAAAAAAAAAAAAAAAAATCCAGCGTCCTAAATATCGGCCCTGAAAAAGATTCATGTCCCCGTGACGTGACGTTAAATATATAATTATGTTAATTATAAATTACTAGAGATTTTCCTGACATCCTGCCTGCAGCAGAAATATGGACAGGAACAGTCCAGCTACTGATCAATATCTGGATCAAATGGACTGATCAGTTTAGAGCATTGAGCCCCACTGACCCACACACATTCTGCTCTGTTTAGCTCAGTGCTGCCCCCGCTGGACACAACACTGACCTGCAGGCTGTTTAGCTCAGTGCTGCCCCCGCTGGACACAACACTGACCTGCAGGCTGTTTAGCTCAGTGCTGCCCCCGCTGGACACAACACTGACCTGCAGGCTGTTTAGCTCAGTGCTGCCCCCGCTGGACACAACACTGACCTGCAGGCTGATTTCCTCTCAGCAGGTGGCGACTGTGAGTCTCAGCAGGTGTGAACTTCCTCGACGAAGATCAAAGTGAAGACAAACGACCTGCTCAGGTACCGTGTGACCTCACCTGAGCCGACGTCACTCACTTCCTGTCAGGCGCCTGCCCGACGCCGTGACGACACGCTGATGTCATCGTGATGTCACCGGCTTACGCGGCACACTGGGGCTGGCCTCAGTGTTTATTTAGAAAACTATCATGTCTCCTCATCTCAAAACAGAACACACACACACACACACGCACGCACGCACACACACACACACACACACACACACACACACACACACACACACACACGTGGCAGGGCAGAGAGGGAGGGGTGTGTGTTCAGAATAGAAGAAAAAACAAATCCAAAGTGTGTTTTTAGAACTGAAGAATGTGATCTCCAACACACACACACACACACACACACACACACACGCTTCCTCAACTCTGCTGTCAGAGATCTGATTGGCCGACCGTCGCTATGGAACCTCCAAATCGGGGTTTTGATCTCTCTGTTGCCACGGCAACCCCCAATCATCTCTAATCTAATTTACAGCCAATCAAAACAAAAACACCAGCTGGTCCTTACCTCAGCATGTGAGTGAGTGTGTGTGTGTGTGTGTGTGTGTGTGTGTGTGTGTGTGTGTGTGTGTGAGCAGGTGGGAAGCTTCCTGCTCCAATCACACACCAATCAACCTCCGTTAATATCCAACCAAGAAATATCACCGCTTATTGGCTAATTGTGTGTGTGTGTGTGTGTGTGTGTGTGTGTGTGTGTGTGTGTGTGTGAGTGTGTGTGTGTGTGTGTGTGTGTGTGTGTGTGTGTGTCGCTGTGGCAATAAAACAGCTTAATGATGAGTTCAGGCTTTAATTCCTCTTCATAACATTAACCAATCAGTGGCCTCGTTCCGTCAGGGAGTCACATGATTGGCTCAGAGTCATGTGATAACGAGCGACTTAAACTCACCTGAAAACACACACACACACACACACACACACACACACCACAAGCAAGATCGTCTGTTTTTAGCTGATCTGCAGCCGTTCTTCGTTTCTTGTAAATATTCCTCACGTTATTTGATACGTCACTTTCACCGTTTTGAACTATTTGTCAAGTTTGTTCGGTCGGAACGTGTAATCAATCAATCAATCAATCAATCAATCAATCAATCAATCAGAGCGACAGGAAACTGCTGCTGCACATCAACACTAAACATGTTTCTCATTAGATTATTAAATATGGCTCCATAATCTGGGCCTTCCTGTTTGTGTGAACAGAGCTCAGGTTACCACGTATTTGCATATTCATAGATCTGCGCATTTTTAATGAGGGCGAGATTTCATGTTGCATTTAAGGCACTAAGGGGTGTTTTTTTTTTTTTAATGGAAAAACATAAATATATAATATTGATGTAGAGAGAATGTTGTCTGGGCTTGGCCACCTTCAGCCTTCCTCTAACAAACGGAGCTGCTGTGGTTTGGATGTGCAGCTGCCCGACATGACGCACACACACACACACACACACACACACACACACACACACACACACACACACTTTTCAGATGGCAGTTATCTATTAAAATATAATGAAATACAAAAATAAACGAGCTTCATCGTCATTGAAAATGTCTGATATTATCTGTGGTAGCTCGTCCTTCTTCCATCCTGCAGGAGGTGGAAACTGTCCTGAGCCTCGTCTGGAGGGAGGAAATGGCTTTTTAAAAAGGGAAACAGGAAATTTGCGTCCTCACTCATGTTGGGCTGCTCTCTGCTTTCCTGCGGCGGGCAGCAGGTGAGCTCAGGTCAGCCCGCGGACTCGAACCTGCGACCGCTCAGCCTCTCTGCCGCCGCGGCTTCAACCATCAGAGAGCAAACTGACAGCATGAAAAATGTAAACTGTGAACGCAGATTAGGATTTCATGACCAAAAAGTTCTGTATTACACATTACTGATGACTTTTTATTATATACATATACTGTTTATGTTTATATTTTTATTTATATTTATATAGGCTGTTTGTATTTATTCATATATACTGTTTATAGTGATACATACTGTTTATACTTATATGTTCTAACTTTTCCCCCATATACGGCGCCCATGCTTATATATCTTATTTTTTATATTTACACTTCTTTTTTTACCTTGCTTTATTTATTTATTTAGGCTTATACCGGGGCCTAATTTCGCACCACTAACATGTAAATGTGAGCTGGTATGACAATAAAGTTCCTTGAATCCTTGAAGAAAGTGATGCATAACTTTCCTTACTGACTCCCATGAGAGGTCAGGCGACTGCGACTCGAGCGCCACAGGCACGTTTAAGGATTTTTCTCATGTTCACAGCAAAACTGATTGATTAGTAAGTGCACTGTGATCACTGAGGCACATCACCGCGTTACACACCCATGTGCTGTTTACGGCCTCCATTTAGCGTCATGGCTGCCATTCAGGACACGGTGTGGTTCCATCTGGTCACGACACTGTGACCTGAGCCGGCCCTGCAGGGATCAAACCTCGACCCAAAACGACACGGATCCCCACCGATCGAAGCCTCGGCCTCCAGAGCGCCTCATGTCGGATTACTGTCTGTCCTCCAGGTTTGATTTCCCCACAAACGCCACGTGAGCTCACCTGGAGCTGCCTCCTGGAAGTCGACGGGCCGAATCATCCGTTGGAAACCCCCGAGCAGCCGTGTTTTTTTTTTGTTTTTTTTTGTAGTAACACAAGACACATTCTCTTAAAGATGCACTGGGAGTGTACTGCAGCTTAGAGAATGGAAAAATATCTTTTCTATATCCTTTACAACTGTGCAGTGTTGGGACCAATTACTCACAAAACTAATAAGTTACAGTTACTAATTACTTCTGTAAAAAAGTAATTCTGATTACTACTCAATTACTGCTGCAGAAGAGTAATTTAATTACTGGGGAAAGTAATTTTTATGATTACTTTTTCTCTTTTCTTAAATCCTCTTATTAATGCACATATTTCTGCGTTGCTGTTGCAGTGTGGACATTGCTGTCAAATTTCATCTCTCATTGTCAGTGTTGGGCACGTTACTTTGAAAAAGTGATTCATTTAAAGTAGTGATGCCAGCTTGGGAATTGAACCCCCGGTCTTCTGTATGGCAGGCGGAGATACTATCCGCTCTGCTGTCAGGAAACACATGTGCACCTTGTAATTTGTGCTCATTCATTCTCCATGCATGTTGATAAGTTACGAAAAACTGCAAAGTCTGACCGGTTTGAAAATTGACACACCGCTTTTTCTCCACAAGACGCACATTTTTTGAATAGGATAAAATAATAATAATAATAATAATAATAATAAGTATTAGTAGTAAGTAACGGCGCATTTTATTGTCAGTAACAGTAACGGCGTTATAACGGGGGAAACAGTCATTTCTTTGATTACTCGTTACTGATAAAAGTAACGCCGTTAGTAACGCCGTTTATTTATAACACGATTACTCCCATCACTGCAGCTGTGTACATATAGACAGATGATCTGAGGACCCCTGGAAGACCCACAAGGTCCTCCTGGGGGTCCCTGGACCGCACTTTGAAAACCCCAGGACTCCGAGCTGTGTCCCGGGACGCCTCCCGGTGTGTCCCAGGGCTCGGGTCTCAGTGTGTCTGTTTAACTCCTACACAGAGCAGATGTTAATAATTCTTTCAAAAACATGGGAAAACTTCAAAAATTACCTAGAAATTCTCAAGAAATAAGCAAAAAGTTACAAGAAAATGACTTGAACTGCACTGGGAAAATACTGCACTGGGGAATGGAAAAATATTAGGTTGTTAATATTCTTTTAGAGCTGGTAGAGGCGGTCATGAATTGGATTAATTAACCAGAGAACTGAGGAGAACATTACATTTGGGAAACACTCCATCGCCATCCTAGGAACAAAACGCTTGGCATGGAGGGGCAGCACTGAAGCCCCTCTGCCCGAAATCAACATGAAAACACGTCACATGCCAGTCGAAAAGCACACAAAGCACCAAACCACACACAGGCAAGTGTGTGTGTGTGTGTGTGTGTGTGTGTGTGTGTGTGTGTGTGTGTGTGTGTGTAAATGAGCAGGTACGAGTCGGAGACAGGCCTAAACGCAACAGCCGACCTGGAAAATGACATCAAACTTTCCCAGCAGCGCCTGAACACAACACAACATTTCTGAGTGTAGCGCTGAAGGTGAGGATGAGATCATGAGTGCAGAGCGGCGAGCTGACGGGCAGGTGCAGGTGAGCCGTCCTCCACAGGTGAGAGGCAGCTGCCAGCCCAGCCAAACAAAAGCAAATCAATAATCATGTGTTGAGCGGGAAGAGCAGCAGTGATTCTGTCTCGGTGATAAATGCCTTCATTCCCTGGGAAACTCACAGCGCCTTGGCTGCCTTTCAGTTCCCGGCTCAGAAATGAAAGCGAGAAGCAGGTGCGGGATCTCAGTTCCTAATAATAATCATCGATATGAATCCAAATCAGCGGAGCCGACAGCTCGGGCCGCGGCCCCGTCCCGCTCGGCTGGCGCCGCGGGGAGGAAACACACCCGGAAACACAAGAGGAAAGGCTGTTTTAAAGGGAAGAGGCAGGTGCAGGCGGCTCGCTGACAAACACACATTATTGTTATTAGAATAAAAGCTTTAATTCCCCCTCCACTCATTAACCAATAATGGCTTTGTTCCCACTGAATGCTGCAGCTGATTGGCTGACTCATCTCAGCTAATTCACTTTGCTCTAATGGAAAAGAGGAGGAAGGCAGGAAGTGTTCTGTCTGTCTGCCTGTCTGTCTCTCTCTGTCTCTCTCTCTGTCTGCCTGTCTCTCTGTCTGTCTGTCTGTCTGTCTGCCTGTCTCTCTGTCTGTCTGTCTGTCTCTGTCTGTCTGTCTGTCCCTGTCTCTCTCTGGTCTCCTGTCTCTCTCTCCTGTCTGTCTGCTCCTCTCTCTTCTTCTTCTTCTGTCTGTCTCTCTCTCTCTGTCTCTCTCTCTCTCTGTCTCTGTCTGTCTGTCTGTCTGTCTCTCTCTCTGTCTGTCTGTCTCTCTCTCTGTCTGTCTGTCTGTCTCTCTGTCTCTCTCTGTCTGTCTGTCTCTCTCTCTGTCTGTCTGTCTGTCTCTCTGTCTCTCTCTGTCTGTCTGTGTCTGTCTCTCTCTCTCTCTCTCTGTCTGTCTGTCTCTCTCTCTGCCTGTCTGTCTCTCTCTCTCTCTGGAACAGAAAAACAGAAAAATCTTCCAGAAAAGTAAAATCTCTTTCCCAGCGATGTGTCTGATGTCAAAACAGTTCAGAGTACTCTGCTTGTAGTACTACGAATACTACACGAAGCAGTAGGAGCTTCTGCTGTCATCATGCAGTATCAGTGATACTACCACTTGCAGCAGTTATAGTAACAGTTGTAGTACAATTACCTGCAGCAGCAGTAGCAGTGGGATTAGCAGTAGCAGTATCGAATGCAGTAGTTGTGCTTAAGTATTATCTTCAGTATCCTTAATAAGTTAGTAAGTAGTAGTAGAAAATGCAGTACAAGCAGCTGTAGTAGTATAGTATTACTAGTATTGTAGTAGTTGTAGTGGCAGTAACTGAAGTAGTTGCAGTATTACTGTATTATAATTACTGGCAGTAGTAGAAGTAGTTATATTACTATTATCATTATAAATAGTAATAAAAATAAAAGAGGTTGTAGTAGTGGCATTTATTGCAGTAGTAGTGGTACTACTAATTGCAGTGGCAGTAGTATGAACTGCAGTTGTAACAGCGCTAATACTATTGGTTGCTGTAGTAGTAGTAGTAGTAGTAGTAGTAGTGGTTGTTGCAGTAGTACTTTAATTATTATTATTTGTAGTTGTAATAATAATATAATAATACTAATTGCAGTAGTTATAGTAACAGCTGTAGTACAGTAACCTGCAGTAGTATTAGTAGTATCAGTTGCAATACTAACAGCAGTAGCAGTACTGGTTTTAGTTGTAGTAGTAGTGGTTGTAGTTGTATAAATATTAACTTCAGTAGTGTTGTACTGGTAGTAACTGCAGTAGTAGTAGTTGTAGTATTAATTGCATTATTATTACTGATGTTATAATAATATTATTAGTGGTAGTAGGTAGTAGTAGTAGCAATAGTAGCAATAGTAGTAGTATTAATTGCAGTAGTAGTAGTAGTAATAGTAGTAGTAGTAGTATTAATTGCAGTAGTAGTAGTAGTAGTAGTATTTGTAGTAGTAGTAGTATTAATTGCAGTGGTAGTAGTAGTAGTATTTGTAGTAGTAGCAGTTTCTGTGTTTATCTCGGTGTGAATTTTCCCATCATGCTCTCTGCTCG
Source organism: Myripristis murdjan (assembly GCF_902150065.1). Lineage (NCBI taxonomy): Eukaryota > Metazoa > Chordata > Actinopteri > Holocentriformes > Holocentridae > Myripristis > Myripristis murdjan. The sequence continues at coordinate 1,058,679 of NC_043986.1, forward strand.
CCTCTGTTTGCTTTCTCTGCTCTTATCTGATCTGACAGCTGATTGGCTCAGAGGGCCGCCCGGCTGGTGATGTCATCACCACGAGAGACTCTGACTGGACGAGAGACAGGAGACAGGAAACTGGACCGACGACCCCAGAGGATGGGTGGCGGAGTGTGTGTGTGTGTGTGTGTGGGTGTGTGTGTGTGTGTGTGTGTGTGTGTGTGTGTGAAGTCACTGCAGCGTGTCTCCTCTGCCCTCAGGCCTGTTTGTTTTGGACCCAGAACAGACAGAGAGAGTGCTAAATGCCACACACACACACACACACACACACACGCGCACACACACACACACACACACACACACACACTCGGTGCAGCAGTCAGGCAGCAGGTCAGAGGTCAGAGGTCAGAGGTCAGGGCCGGCTGACAGCAGAGTGGTTCTCAGACTTTAAAACGCTGCGTCTCGATGTCGGGACTCGTGTTCATGTTTTGTTGTTTTCATCGCCGCACATCACATCACACCGCCGCCAGCCGCCTGCTCACCCCGAGGCTCCGCCCATTTTTTTATTAAGGACTAAAGGAACCTGAGCGACCAATCAGACGATGTTCTGGGTCACGTGTTGATCTCAGGAAACAGAGAACTGCATGATAAAAACTGTAAGAGGAACAAAACAACCGACATGGCAACCAGCGGACAGAGCGCGCGTTCCTATTGGACGCCGTCTCGTCACATGACAGGAAACACAAGTGGCAACACAAATAAACCAGGAGGATCTAATGGCTGCTAATGAACTACATAAATCAATCCAAACAATTTGTCTGATGACAAATTAGATGAGGTGTTCATTATCTCCGTCCTTGAGCTGGCAGAGCCTAGGCCCCGCCCCCTGGTTACTGTTGCTAGGTGCTCAGCTGAGCAGAAAGTGAAATCCAGGCGACTCGGCGTGTTTGTTCCTGCGGCTTCAAACCAACACACACACATGTTGGACATCAAAACGTCCGGCGTCTTCTGCTGGACGTCTGAGGCTCCATCAGACATGTCAGAGGGCATTCTGGGAAACGTAGGAAATCCCTGACTGCAGCGGTCAGACGGACACGAGACGCAGACAAAACATAACCAAAAAAAAAAACTACAAAAATGAAAGTAAACGTAAAACATAAAACCAAATGAAATGTGAGCGTCTGAAAGCTGCAGATGTTCAGACTACAGGAGCAGACCTGCTCAGATCACAGATTTTAATCTGATTAGGAGCCTCGTTCTTCTTCGTGTGTTTTGCTGCGGCGGCCAGGGAGCGTCTGTGCCTCCTGACTCCACATGGGTTTGTAGTTTTCTGCTGTTTAAATCAAACTGCTGCTCCGTTTATTTACCCTGAGCGTGTGTGTGTGTGTGTGTGTGTGTGTGTGTGTGTGTGTGTGTGTAGCCTTGTGACCTGTTATTGCACCAACAGGCACAGGACGGGGGAGGAGGGGGGGGGGGGGGGGGTAATGACATTCCAGCGTGAAGCTGAGCTGTGACCGACTGTTTTCTCTCTGCTTCACATCTGAGCGTCTGAAAACTCAACATCCCACAATCCTCTCTGATTCTGCCTCCTCGGCTCATTTGCATGGTTTTCATTTTTAATCTGTTTTAACTTCTGTTTGGAAAGCGCTGCATAACTCTGATTTATAGGGGCTGTAAAAACTGGGCAATAATATTTCCTCGGTGCAACATATTTATTTATTGTTTGTTTTTTTACTTACTGTATATTTATTGTTCTTCACTTACTGTTTGTTTAGTTATTTCCCGTTTTTATTCTTTCTATTGAAAGGTACAGTAAGTAGTGTCGTAATGTCGTTATGCTTTTTGGTATCATGACAATAAAAGCTTCTAATTTCTGACTATATGAATTTTATTATTACCATCATCATTTTATTATTACTATCACAGTTTCACAGAATATTATTGGAACTGTAATTTGGCCAAGTGCAATATCCAGATCACAGGAGCTGTGTTTTTTTTTTAATGAGGTTTCTGTCTTCCTCAGGCTCATCGGCAACATGAGGAAAAGGTGCCTTTTACAATAATTTTTAGCATAAGAAATCTGATCCAGCATCACTGATCTGACCTGTAAATATATGACTACCATATCCAAAAAATATGAAAGAAATTAGTAAGACATTACAGGAAAATGACCGAAAAAGTAGCAAAAGTAAAAAAAAAAAAAAAAAAAAAAAATGAACAGAGAAAAGTAAAAAAAACAAACAAAAAAAGAAATGACTTTAAGTTAAGCAACCAACCAAAGGCCTGAGAAAAAAAAAGAAGAAACTATTTTTTCATGTAAGATAATTTTAGATATATGATTATAATAATTATTATTTAGTTTTATTGACATTTTTCCTCAGTCTTTTGATAACTTTGATAATTTTCTCTTCTTTGTTGATTTAAAAAAGATAGCTAATTCAAATTGTCTCGTAGCTTTTTACGACGCCCGTCCAGGCGTCACCGTGCCGACGGGTCACATGACACGTCCTGCTCCTGTTTCAGGCAGAAATGAAGCTGCTAGATGTTTATTTCCCTGAGGACTGCAGTCTTCAGAAGCGTCACCTGACAGCTTCTAAACATCCACCGCCTTCATTTCTGCCTGAAAACAGGAAGTAAAGTCAGAAAGCTGAGAGTCGCTGTTCCTTTTTTCAGGCTTTTTTAAGGCGGTAGAAGTTCTGAGGAAGACGAAACCTGTCGAGGTCAAATAAACATCCACCACCTTCATGTCTGCCTGAAAGAAGGAACAGCAACTCTCACACACACACACACACACACACACACACACACACACACACACACACACACACACACACACACTCACACACGCCCAGAGGTGGCCTGCTGGCTGCCTGGGCGTCCCGTGGTCTCTGTCCCGCCAGCTGCTCGTCCTGCGGCTCCTCGTTCGGAGCAGAACCAGAACCAAACAGGAACTGGGCGACCAAAATTACCCAGAAACCACCACTGCTGCAAAAACACTGAGGGGAACACCGACGTGCTGCCAGGGTGCAGGAAAACCCAAAATAACACACACACACACACACACACACACACAAGAGGAAATGCTGCCCATAGGATCTGACCCAGCGGACGTCCAGAGGTGGAGACGGTGTCCAACATCTGGTCCCAGTCTGGGGACGGGACAAGGAAAGGAGGATTTTGTCCCAAACTCTAGAATATTCCTTTTTGTGTCTTCAGTAAAATAAAAGACCTGCACGTCTACCGCTCGTGTCCCCGGAGCTCGGCCGCTCGTGTCTCCGGAGCTCGGCCGCTCGTGTCTCCGGAGCTCGGCCGCTCGTGTCTCCGGAGCTCGGCCGCTCGTGTCTCCGGAGCTCGGCCGTTCGTGTCTCTGGAGCTCGGCCGCTCGTGTCTCTGGAACTCGGCCGTTCGTGTCTCTGGAACTCGGCCGTTCGTGTCTCTGGAGCTCGGCCGCTCGTGTCTCCGGAGCTCGGCCGCTCGTGTCTCCGGAGCTCGGCCGCTCGTGTCTCTGCAGCTCGGCCGCTCGTGTCTCTGGAACTCGGCCGCTCGTGTCTCTGGAGCTCGGCCGCTCGTGTCCCTGGCTCTGTGGAAACCTCGGGATCTCCGCGGGAATGTAAAGTAAAGCTCTGTGGTTTGGAGCGAGGCTCGATGACGGAGCCGCCCGCAGGAGCTCTGAAGGCGCGGCGGTCAAACCGGGCAGATCTGAGGCTCAGACGATGGAAACCCCAGTGACTCCACCTCGCCTGCGGGCGGTGCTACACCCTGAGAGACGGTGCGTGCTGATCGGTGGGGGGGTCAAATGCACGGCCTGGTGTGGCCTGTGTCTGGGCCGGGACGGGGCCGGGACAGGGCTGTGTCTGGGCCGGGACGGGGTGAGGGACGGGCCCGTGTCTGGGCCGGGACGGGGCCGTGTCTGGGCCGGGACGGGGCCGTGTCTGGGCCGGGACAGGGCCGTGTCTGGGCCGTGTCTGGGCCGGGACGGGGCCGTGTCTGGGCCGTGTCTGGGCCGGGACGGGGCCGTGTCTGGGCCGTGTCTGGGCCGGGACGGGGCCGTGTCTGGGCCGGGACGGGGCCGTGTCTGGGCCGTGTCTGGGCCGTGTCTGGGCCGGGACGGGGTGAGGGACGGGGTGAGGGACGGGCCCGTGTCTGGGCCGGGACGGGGCCGTGTCTGGGCCGGGACGGGGCCGGGACGGGGCCGTGTCTGGGCCGTGTCTGGGCCGGGACGGGGTGAGGGACGGGGTGAGGGACGGGGCCGGGACAGGGCTGTGTCTGGGCCGGGACAGGGCGAGGGACGGGGCCGTGTCTGGGCCGGGACGGGGCCGTGTCTGGGCTGGGACGGGGCCGTGTCTGGGCCGTGTCTGGGCCGGGACGGGGTGAGGGACGGGGCCGTGTCTGGGCCGGGACGGGGTGAGGGACGGGGCCGTGTCTGGGCCGGGACAGGACGAGGGTTTGCGGAGCTGCTGTGGATAAATTGAAGCAGCGTGGGTAAACAGGGAGAAGCCCATATTTCTTCATGTTTCTTCTTCTTTGTTTGTGCTGGGTGGAACTGTGGAGAAACACTGCGACCCCCCACGGAGCCGAGCACACACACACACACACACACACACACACACACACACACACACACACACACACACACACACACACAGGCGTTGCCGTCTGATTGGTTTTCCACGGAGCCACACACAGAGCTGACAGAGAAAACAGCCGTAACTCAAACTCTCTGTTGACTTTATCTCCGTCTGCTTTCCTTCACATCATCATCATCCTCCTTTTCTTCCTCCTCACTCTCTCTGCTGCTCACAGCACACTCCCCTCCTTTCCTTTCCTATTTTTCCTTTCCTTTCCTATCTTTCCTTTCCAATTTTTCCTTTCCTTTCCTTTCCTATCTTTCCTTTTCTTTCCTATCTTTCCTTTCCTTTCCTATTTTTCCTTTCCTTTCCTATCTTTCCTTTCCTTTCCTTTCCTTTCCTTTCCTTTCCTTTCCTTTCCTTTCCTTTCCTCGTCCTGTGGGGAAATGAACAGGATTTTCAGACACGTCCCTCTGACACTGACAGCAAGAACAACTCAACTCAACTCAACATTTTCAAACAAGAAAAACTCAGCTGGGACCAGTAAACCCAACTGGACTGGAGACTAAAATAACAAACGAAAAAAGAACGAAAAATACAAAACTATAATAACTGTGGATGTGATGAAGTTATTACAAAGTTTATTTGCATTAATTATTATTATTATTATTATTTTTTTGACTATTTAAGTATTTGTCTTGTTTCTCAAAGCCATGATGCGCCTGTGGGGCTGGAATGCTAAGCTAACGTGGCTAGTCAGGTTTTAAATACGGTTCATGTTTTTGGCTCATGATTCATGTTTGACAGGAAGGGGGCGGGGCCAGGCGCTCTTATTCTCTTGACACAACAGTGCTCACCAAAAGTGGGAGGAGCCACTTTTTAAATCCTGCAGGGGAAATAAAGATTTCACCGCACAGAATCAAAATCCCTCCACTGTGGAAAGCAAAACGTTTCCCCACTTAGGGACTATTTTTCCCGGCGGAGGAGGAGGAGGAGGAGGAGGAGGAGGAGGAGGAGGAGGAGGAGGAGGAGGAGGGAGCGTTTCAGTGTGAAAAAGTCCTGAAAAGCCAACAGTGCTGCTGCTTTTAGGAAAACTCATGTGGAGGACTTTATTGGGCTGATGGAAAACTGGAGTGAAGAAAGTGTGAAGGCTCTGAAAGTTCATGTTCATATCGTAGTGGAATGAATGGAAACCAGCAGCTGGAGGAAACACAGCCAACACACACACACACACACACACAAAGATTGTATTGTTTTGTGTGTGTGTGTGTGTGTCGCCGTCCTGCAGAGTCACTGGATTAAAACGTCTCTTCGTCCTCGGGGGAACAGACGCTCGTCTTCCCTCCTGAACCTCCAGGATCTGTCGTGTTGAGGCGAGACGATCAATATCACCCAACGGCTTCCCCATCACACACACACACACACACACACACACACACACACACACACACACACACTGCACCGAGACGACGACCGGATTCAACTGCCTGTCTGTCTGCCTGTCTGTCTCTTTATAAAATCGGGTGAACACATCAGACTGTAAGTTAGTAAAGAACTGTCCGGTCAGCAGGCGGTGGTGTTCGCTGTGTAAAGTGATCAGGAAGTGATCAGAGTCCAAAGTGACTCTGCAGGTTCAGTCCAGGTGTTCATCTGATGAACACATGAGTTTAATGAAGATGTGAAGGTAAGGAAGCTGCTCAGCCGTTTGATTGGATAAAAAACTAAAAAACCTTGACTGGAACGATCACGGCCTAAATCCATTAGCAAAACTGGGACGGATCCATTTTCATTTAGGATCGACTGACAGATCATCTCAGCAGCACGCAGGTGGGACAATAAACTAGGTGGGACAATAAACCAGGTGGGACAATAAACCAGGTGGAGAGCCTTCCAGGTCATTCCAGGTCATTCCAGGTCTTTCCAGGCTGTTCCAGGCTGTTCCAGGTCTTTCCAGGCTGTTCCAGGCTGTTCCAGGTCATTCCAGGTCATTCCAGGCTGTTCCAGGCTGTTCCAGGTCATTCCAGGTCATTCCAGGTCATTCCAGGCTGTTCCAGGCTGTTCCAGGTCATTCCAGGTCATTCCAGGCTGTTCCAGGCTGTCCCAGGTCTTTCTGCTGAGCCCTGGTCTGCTGAGACTGGATTCAGATAATAAACTGCATTAGAGGGAGACGGGATCCTGGTGATTTGGCGGAACAGAGACGCTGTGGCCACGACACAGACTGACAGAGCTGCCGGTCTGAATCCCTGACAAGCTGACGGACTGCGGGTTAGTGCTCTGGAGCAAGGCAGCAAGGCAGCTCTGAACAGCGCTGAACCAGCCCTCCTGGGTCAGTTTCCCCAAAAACAGCAGCTAAGCCGAAGGGCCAGGATTTCCCAGCAGCATTTGAACGCAGCATAACAGTCATAATTTTCATGGTGAAGCAGAACATAGAGTGTGTGACCCTGAACCTCCAGATCCAGTTTAACTACGGTCTCACTCTGATGATGTCACTTTCTGCGACAGATAACTGATCCCCTGGCTGAGCAGAGTGATCAGATGAGTGGGGGGGCGGGGGGCAGGGGGGCGGAGCTCTGACACGCCAACGCCGTCCGTCTGTTTGACTCAGATCAAACTCAATTTGTCAAACGAGGCTGGAGCCGCTCAGACTGCAGCTTTAACACACACACACACACACACACACACACACACACACACACACACACACACACTTGTTCAGCTTGTTGACCTTGGATCAGTGTGCTGTGACAGTGAGTGTCTCTCTAACAGTTATTTTATTTTATTTCATTTCATTTTAATATTTCATTTATTTTTATATTTGTTGTTAATGTCTGATCTCAGTTGGGCTTTTAAAGAAATTACAGCAACACACAGAGCAACACACACTGCAGTAAACAAGACAATATACACATTAGGATTAAAAGCTGCATATTTTTTTTAAAAAAAATATTTAGCCCATGGTCATACCTCTAGTTACACACCTGAAACTGTTTTAATTTATTTTATTTTATTTTTATTTCATTTACACTGCTTTTGCTCATGACCTCAATGAGTTTTTTTTACCTGGTTAAATAAAGGATATTATTATTGTATTTTACTTTTTTTTATTATTATTATTTCTACTTCATTTTAAAAAAAACTTTTATTTTATTTTATTTTTCATTTCATTTTATTTTATTTTTCATTTTATTTTATCTATTTTTATTTTATTTAATTTTATTTTTTTATTTCATTTTATTTTATTTTAATTACTTTTGTGCATTTTATTTTATTGTTGTTGTTTTTTTTAACCACTATCTTTGACATTTTTTTATTTGATTCTATTCTACTATTTAATGCAATTCTACTGTTTTTTAATCAGAACTTAACACAAAGTATTTTACTGTGAATCTGGGCTCTGTCCTCCTGCAGTGTGTCAGGTGTGTGTGTGTGTGTGTGTGTGTGTGTGTGTATGTGTGTTATATAAACATAATCCCCCCTCCTCCTCTCAGCGTTTGCAGTAAATCGGCGGCTCCTGCAGTAAAAACCTTTTTTCTAAACATAGAACACAAAGAGTGTCTCCGCCGACTCGACTCACACAGGCCGAACATCTGAAACCAAACCGAGCGTTTCCACCAGTCTGCTCGCTCTGCAGACACACACACACACACACACACACACACACACACACACACCCCGGCCCGCTCCCTGTGTGTGTGTGTGTGTGTATGTGTGAGCGGCGCTGTGTGAGGCTCCCACGATTCATTCACTTCATCATGACGTCT
>NC_043986.1:1069489-1074489 GCF_902150065.1 Myripristis murdjan
CACACACACACACACACACACACCCTGCAGTGCAGACATGTTGTGTCAGTGATGTTCAGTCTCCTGACACAGAAACACCTTCAGTCAGAACAAAACACCTTTACATACTGCACTACTACAGTATACTGTAATACTACAGTATACTGCAGTACTACAGTATACTGTAGTACTACAGTATACTGTAGTACTACAGTATACTGCAGTACTACAGTATACTGCACTACTACAGTATACTGCCTCTGTACTGCAGTATACTGCCTCAGTACTACAGTATACTGCCTCAGTACTACAGTATACTGCACTACTACAGTATACTGCCTCTGTACTGCAGTATACTGCCTCAGTACTACAGTATACTGCCTCAGTACTACAGTATACTGCAGTACAGAGGCAGTATACTGCAGTACTACAGTATACTGCCTCAGTACTACAGTACACTGCCTCAGTACTACAGTATACTGCAGTACAGAGGCAGTATACTGCAGTACTACAGTATACTGCAGTACTACAGTATACTGCCTCAGTACTACAGTACTGCAGTATACTGCATCAGTACTGTAGTACTACAGTATACTGCCTCAGTACTGCAGTACTATAGTATACTGCCTCTGTACTGCAGTACTACAGTATACTGCATCAGTACTGCAGTACTACAGTATACTGCATCTGTACTGCAGTATTACAGTATACTGCCTCAATACTGCAGTACTACAGTATATTGCATCTGTACTGTAGTACTACAGTATTCTGCATCTGTACTGTACACTGTAGTACTGCAGTACAAGAGTATCCTGCATTAGCACTGAAGTACTGCAGTATATTGCATTGCTACTGTGTTCTGTAGTAATACTACACTTTGCATGAGTACTACTGTCTGACTTTCCCTGTAAACACATCAGGAGTGTGTGTGTGTATGTGTGTGTGTGTGTGTGTGTGTGTGTGTTCATGCCAGTTGCCTACAGGGGGGTGTGGCCTGTAAAGGGTGTGTGCAGTGGGTGTGGCCTGTAAGGGTATGGCAGTGGGCATGGCCTGTAATGGGCGTGGCAGTGGGTGTGGCCTGTAAAGGGTATGGCAGTGGGCGTGGCAGTGGGTGTGGCCTGTAAAGGGTGTGGCAGTGGGCGTGGCAGTGGGTGTGGCCTGTAAAGGGTGTGACAGTGGGCGTGGCAGTGGGTGTGGCCTGTAAAGGGTGTGGCAGTGGGCGTGGCAGTGGGTGTGGCCTGTAAAGGGCGTGACAGTGGGCGTGGCAGTGGGTGTGGCCTGTAACAAACACCTCCTGCGTGTGTACGTGTCTGCAGACACACTTCTCTTCCTCTCTTCCCTTCTTTCTTCCTGTTTTTCTCTTCTTCTGTTCATTTCATGCTGTCACTGTGTTAATTTAATCTCATGTTGTCATAGCTTCATGTAGTTACTGGTAGTTAATTGTATTTGTGTGCATGTTGTCATAGCATTACTGGTTCTGTTCTGTATTATGACTGTGTTAATTTAATCTCATGTGATCATATGCTTCATGCTGTCACTGTGTTAATCTCATGTTGTCATAGCTTCATGCTGTCACTGTGTTAATCTCATGTGATCATAGCTTCATGCAGTCACCGTGCAGCTCCTGCTCTGTGGGCGGGGCTCCATCAATAAACTCTTATTTTATTTTTAGCAGTTTCAAAAGTTCAGATATTTACAGTGGAACCTGAGCTGGAGGCAACAGGAGCTCACGACCACACACACACACACACCCTCTGTTACAACATCTTCATCACACACACACACACACACACACACACACACACACACACACACACACACGTTGCCTCCTCTCCTCTCGCCTGCAAAACAAACTCATCACCGTTAAAACCCCAGGAGGTTTTTCTTTCCTTTTTTTTTTTTTTTTTTTTACCATTTTCAACTGTTTGCTCTCCACCGGTCGCTCTGTTGTCTTTTTTTCCTCTCTCTCTCTCTCTCTCTCTCTCTCTCTCTCTCTCTCTCTCTCTCTCTGTAACTTATTAAAACTGACTGGATGAACTAAACTCTCTGTTTCCTTTCCACCGGTCCAGCTTCTTCACAGTCCTCCTTTTGTTTACTTATTTTTTCCTTAATTGTTTACATGCTTCTCTCTCTCTCACACACACACACACACTCACACACACACACACACACACACACTCATGGACATTGCCCATGATGCACCGTGGCTCTGACAGGGAGGCGGCGGCGGCCTCCTGCAGGACCTTCAGTCTCATCCTCACTGTTTCTAATCTGCTTTCTCATCAAACCAGGTGAAAAAAACACCAGTGGGATGAAATAATCTGAGATAATCCGGTGGGATTATGTCATATCACTGTCAGATTTTTTACCTTGTTAGACAAAGCCCTGAGCTCGGTGAGGACGAGCAGCCTGTTCTCCAGGTTCTCGTGTCTCCTACCTTCTTGAGCTGTCCGCTGCGGGTTCCCACGAACACCACGGTGTGTTCTCCGTAGGTGTAGGCCGCCACGGCGCCCATGCCCTCAGTGCGGTCCTCGTACAGCGGCGTGCCCTCGATGACCCGCAGCCCGCCCAGCGGCTGGTTCAGCACCAGGCCGCAGAAATCATCTCCGATCTGCTTCGGCTGCAGGGGGGAAGGACACAACAAGACATGAACTCCACGTCCTCAGACACAGAACCTCAGAACCAGAACCAGAGAACCAGAGAACCACAGAACCAGAGAGCAGAACGTTCACCTGCACATCACCTTCAGGTAGTGTTGCAAAGGGGTGGAAAGTTTCTGGTAAATTTCCCGGAACGTTTCCGAAGATTCCCATGGGAATTTTCACTCTGGAATATTGGAAATTTTCAGGAGATTTTTGCTTTCACTCTTTTTCCAATTTTTCCGAAAAATCCTGGGAATATTCGGCTTGGGAATTTTGGGATTTTTTTTTTTTTTTTTTTTTTTTTTGTTATCCATTTGAATGAGGTTTTTAAAAAGTTTCCATGGAAATTTAAGATTGGGAAATTTGGAAATTTTCACTTTTGTTGTTGTTAACTTAAAGTGAATGGGGCAAAAAATAAACAATAATCAATAAAATGAATGTCAGCATCAATATCACCACTTTTTTTCGTTGCTGAGGGGGACATACAGTGCTGTGAAAAAGTATTTGCCCCGTTCCTGATTTCTTATTTTCTGTTGCATATTTGTCACATTTAAATGTTTCAGATCATCAAACAAATTCTGATATTAGACAAAGATAACCCGAGTAAATATAAAATACAGTTTTTAAATGATGATTTCGTTTATTAAGGGGAAAAGGCTCTCAAAACCTACCTGGCCCTGTGTGAAAAAGTAATTGCCCCCCCCCCCCCCCCCCCCCCCTTGTTAAATCATGACTTAACTGTGATTGACCACATTTTTTTGGAAAGCTGAGTTCAGTTTCACAGCCACACCAGGCCTGATTACTGCCAGACCTGCTGAATCAAGAAATGACTTAAATAGAACCTGTCTGACAAGTGAAGTAGGATCAAAGATCTGAAACAGCAACACATCGTGCTGCGATCTAAAGAAATTCAGAAGAACAGAAGAGAAACAAAGTTATTGACATCTATCAGTCTGGAAAGGGTTACAAAGCCACTTCTAAGGCTTTTTGACTCCAGTGAACCACACTGAGAGCCATTAGCCACTAATGGAGAGAACTTGAACCTTGAACTCACATTTGTCAAAAAACATCTTGATGATCCCCAAGACTTTTGGGAAAATATTCTGTGGACTGACGAGACAAAGGTTGAACTTTCTGGAAGGTGTGCATCCTGTTACATCTGACATAAAACTAACACAGCATTTCATGACAATAACATCATAACAGTCAAACATGGTGGTGGTAGTGTGATGGTCTGGGGCTGCTTTGCTGCTTCAGGACCTGGACGACTCGCCATAACTAGCTGGGTTTCCATCCAAATATATCGAATTTTTTTAGCGAATTTTGTCAAAATGCACTAAAGAAAATGCGAATTTATGCCTGTTTCCATTAGTTTTGTTTTGCGATTACTGAGAGGAGAGTGCGCCGTGAGATGACGTCATAAGATAGCGTCTGTGTGTCGACTGAACAACAACAAACACTCAGCTGACACTCAACAGCTGATCAGGGACAGATTCCTGCTGAACTTGTCGGCTCTTGGAAGAAGTCTGCTTACTATTTTGGCAGCGCTAACTTCGTACCAGACCATCCTAAATAAGGAATAAGAGACTAATAATAATAATAATAACTAATAATAAGACTGTAGCGTAGAAGTGTGACGTGGTATCCGGTCCAGTCATCGTTTATTCGCAAAACCTGTTTCCACAGCAAAAAGTCGCATTTTCTTTTATCGATACGCTGAGAAATCCACCCCCTCCAAGGGTAAAAACTTTTTTGCGAATTTTCGGCCGTTTTTCGAATTTCTGGCATTTCCATCCAAGTTTTTTTTTCGCAATTTCTGAAAATGCGAATAAATATAGGTGGATGGAAACCCAGCTATTGATGGAACCATGAATTCTGCTCTCTACTAAAAAATCCTGAAGGACAATGTCCGGCCATCAGTTCATGACCTCAAACTCAAGCGCACTTGGGTTAAAACGCACCAGCAAGTCCACCTCTGAACGGCTTAAAAAATAAACAAAATGAAGGTTTTGGAGTGGCCTAGTCAAAGTCCAGACTTTAATCCAGCTGAGATGCTGTGGCCTTAAACCTTAAACAGGCCTTTCATGCTCCAAAACCCTCCAGTTTGGCTGAATTAAAACATTTCTGTAAAGAGGAGTGGGCCAAAATTCCTCCACAGCGATGGAAAAGACTCATTGCCAATTATGAAAATTCCCGAAAATTCCCTGGAAATTCATTATAATGTAACATGTTTGCATGCATATCTGCTTATAACAAACCAAAATGTTTATTATGTATAGATGTATATGACTGGGTGAATGCAGTGAATATAAATTCCCAAAAATTCCCGTTTATTCCCGTTAATTTCCAAAAATTCCCATGGAAATTTTCTGACTTTAA
>NC_043986.1:1076989-1091989 GCF_902150065.1 Myripristis murdjan
TGATCAGTCTATTGATTATTGTCTCCATTGATCTGATCTGTGAGGCTCTGAGTGTGAACAGGAGGGCAGACAGGTGAGCTGATGTGTTCAGGTGTCCTCCTCAGTCTGACCAGCAGCAAAATAAATATATAAAAAAACAAAGTCTTAATTTGATAAAGATGTGAGCGGAGGAAAGGAGCAGGTGGAAATTAGCTATAAAATAAAAAAAAGAAATAAAAAAAAACAGAAAGAAAGAATCTGACCTGAAAATTAGGAAAAGAGAGAGAGAAAAGAAAATGAAAAAAAAAAAAAAAAAAAAAACTAGGGAAGAAAATGTCCAGACTATATAATTACATGTTTAAATTGTTACAGGAAAAAAAAGTTTTGTATTTTTTTTTTTTTGGGCTAATTTTTTTTTTTTGTTTAATTTTCATGAGTTTTTAAAATTTATTTATTTATTCTTTTTCGTAGCTTTATCACTACAGATCGGCTCATCATGTTTTGGTGATCTGAGAGTTTTGTTTTGTTTTTCAGCCGTGACGGAAACACTCACACCGACACACAACCGATACCAATATCAATAACTCGGACATTGATAAGTGGGATATTGATAAGTGGGATATTGATAACTGGGATATGGATAACTGGGATATTGATAACTGGGATATTGATAAGTGGGATATTGATAACTGGGATATGGATAACTGGGATATTGATAACTGGGATATTGATAAGTGGGATATTGATAACTGGGATATGGATAACTGGGATATTGATAAGTGGGATATTGATAAGTGGGATATTGATAACTGGGATATGGATAACTGGGATATTGATAAGTGGGATATGGATAACTGGGATATTGATAACTGGGATATTGATAACTGGGATATGGATAACAGGGATATTGATAACTGGGATATTGATAACAGGGATATTGATAACTGGGATATGGATAACTGGGATATTGATAAGTGGGATATTGATAACTGGGATATGGATAACAGGGATATTGATAACTGGGATATGGATAACAGGGATATTGATAACTGGGATATTGATAACTGGGATATTGATAAGTGGGATATTGATAACTGGGATATGGATAACAGGGATATTGATAACTGGGATATGGATAACAGGGATATTGATAACTGGGATATGGATAACTGGGATATTGATAAGTGGGATATTGATAAGTGGGATATGGATAACAGGGATATTGATAACTGGGATATGGATAAGTGGGATATCGATAACTGGGATATCGATAAGTGGGATATGGATAAGTGGGATATGGATAACAGGGATATTGATAACTGGGATATTGATAACTGGGATATTGATAAGTGGGATATTGATAACTGGGATATTGATAACTGGGAAATCGCTCCCCGGCTGGTCGTGGCGCTCCGCTGTGGCAGAGGCTGGTCACTCGGTTGTGAAGCAGATCTGCGGCGGCGGCTCGACGTTTTAACTCGTTCACACAATCTGTAGCTCCATCTGCTCGGCTGTGATTGGCCGCCCTGCCAGCGACTGTCAACAATGGAGGGGAAAAAAAACAACCTGTCCCAGGCTAACACTGTTTTTTAATGACATCAGGTGCTTCTGCTGCAATATGGAGCCGTGCTCTGCTGCTGCTTCATGAGCGTCGCTCTGCTGGCGGCGGGCCGACGGAGAACCCACGCCAAAGCCTTTTTCAGGTTCAAGGAATGAAGTTAAAGCCACACCTCAACAGGAGCGATGCGTTTGAGCGTCACAGGAAGCTCGGGTAAAATCAGTTTGGTGTAAGATCGCGATTCTTTTTCTCTCAACAATTATTTGAATCCCCCTCATGTCAAAAATCTGTTGGTTTATTTAAATTTTCATCAGCTCACTGACAGAGCCATGTCGCAGCAACGCCAGCAGGCCTGAGTGAAAATATATAGAAAAAAAATAATAAATTAAATTTAACCAAAATTAAATTAAATTACATTAAATTCAAAGAAAAAATTTAATTTAAAGAAAAAATACAACAAACAAACAAATAAAAAAAAAATAAATAAAGCCAGCAGGGCTGTGCATAGATTGCATTGACAATATGAAAAATAATAATAAAATGAAAGATTCAATTAAATTAAAATACAATAAAATAAAATACGATTAAATAATATTTTTAAAAATAAATTAAATTAAAAATAAAATAAAATAAATTTAGAGAATTTTTTTTTTTTTTCTTTTCTCGTCAAACCGGCTGTTTTCTGTTTGAGTTATTTATTCGATTTTATTACTGAGGAGGTAAAATAAAGAAGAAGCTGCTTCAAGGTGTCAAACACTTTCTTTTCACAATAAGAGCCGACACCAGTCGTGGTCTCATGTTACATGCAAAGGAGACCTGCTGGATAACTCTGTCTGACTCTCCAAAATAAAAGCGTACGATGCGGTGTAAAATCAGGTGGAGGTGGCTCAGGTGGGTCTGAGCCCCTCGGCTGGACCAAGGAGGGCAGAGCAGATTTAACGTCACCTGCAGATAATCCACCTGTGTAACTCACCGTGTGGATGCAGGGCAGCTCCTTGTTCAGTAACCATGGCAACGACAGCCTCCCCTCTCCGCGGTAACAGGAGCGTATCCGCTCCCTCATGGCCAGGTTGATGTGATGCAGCGTGAACAGGCAGAGCACCGTCTCTCTGGGCGGGTTGGAGCGGTTCTTCTGGCCCTGAGAACACACACACACACACACACACACACACACACACACACACACACGCAGAACACACGCACACAGCATACACACACACAGAGAACACACACACACACTTTTCTTAATCAAAAGAATCAAAAACACAACGTAAAAATCCTTGTTTTCAAAGTAAAAGTCCTGCATTCCTTCACGCTCCTTCAGTATAAAAGCACAGCAGTGTTTTATTCTCAGTGAAATGTGGCTCCTTTCAGTTCAGAGAGTTAAATTATTGATGCGTTAACCTGTAAGAAGTATTTTAAAGAAGCCATATGCAGTGTTGACAGATATATTTTTTAGAACTCTTAGATGTCCAAAAACCCTGTAGTACATAAATAATATCTAACATTATTTATAGAAACAGGGTCAAAATGGGTCCTCAGTGAAAACAATGACAAGTTACCACTTCATTGTTGTGGTTTACAGCAGCAGGGCTCACAATGTGGTTTTTACATGCACACTTATCTTTCAAAAAAGCATCTTCTATGATAAATGATGTTTTTCATTCATGTTAAAAATGCATATATACGTATAGCAGCAGGCTCTGCCAGCGTAAACACATATTCATCTAAACTCCATAGTTCACCTTAATGCTGCAGCTCCTGTCAGCTGTTTATTCTAACATGCAGCCTGTTTGGTGTTTGTGCAGGTTAAAGCTTCTCCTGCACAGTAACAGGAGCTGCAGCCGTCACATAAACATGGAGCAGGAAAACTGAACAGAAATACTCAGGAAAGAGACAGAACCTCAAAACCGGACAGAACCCGAGGAAATGGACTGAGAGAAACAGAAGAGAAAATAAATCAAACGAAAGAAAGACAGAGAGAAGAGAGTGCAGGGGAAGTACCTGGGAGAAGACGACGAAGAGCACATCGTCATCCTCGGACAGGCCGAGGGCCTGGGCCAGCCGGCGGCCCGGCTTCTGTTTGTAGGCCGCCTGCACCAGCCGGTACTCCACGCCGTCCTTGGTGCAGCCCAGAGGAAACTCCACGTAGGAGTAGAACTCGGTGTCGTTGGAGCACATCCGCACGATCTTGGAGGTGAAGAACTTCTCTCCGGCGGCGTCCATCTGCGTGAGCTGCGTGTCCAGCTGCAGCGTCAGGAAGTAGACGTAGGTGCGGCTGGAGAAGCCGTAGACGTAGTAGATGTCGAAGGCCGGGTAGAGGGACAGCGTGTCCGACGGGATCTTGATCTGCGACGACACGAACTCGTCCTGGTAGACCAGCGAGAACATGTTGACGCTCTCCTCGTCCGCCACCAGCTTCCTGCTGGACAGCGTCGGGGAAATACTCCGACTTGCCGTCGATGGCGGCGCCGATGAAGAGGCGGCTGTCGCCCTTCACCGGCTTCTTCTTCTTTGGATCGGCCGTCCCGTCGTCGTCGCCAACGACCACACCTGGAGAGGAGGAGGATAAATAAAGGGATTCATTGGACCTGTGGAGAATCAAGCCGGTACTCTGCTGACCTGGAACCAGTTCTAAAATCTAAAGCCCTGTTAAAGACCCAATGAAATGGACTCTTACTTTCTTGATTTGATGTATTTCCTGTTGAAACAGGACGTTTGGGCGGGACAGACCAAACCCAAACACAACAGGATGTCAGTTTGGGAGAGAGACAGTTTGATTTGACGGGACGGGTGGATGAGAGAGGACGTTTGAAGATTCGTGAAGGAATTCTTTGGGAACAAATGAAGGCGAGAGGAGGAGAGTTTGGGTTTGAAACCATTTTCTCAGCCCGAATCCTCTGGATGCCAGAGTTTTACCGGACGTGTTCACACAGTTTCCTGGGGGGATTACAGCAGGATTTGGAGCATCTCGCTGATTTGGAACCGGTTCCAAATCAGAGGGAACCAAAACCAGCCATGCTCCAGAGGACCTCACTCTTTCACCCCTCAGTCTTTATTTATTTTATTGATTTATTTATTTGGATCCCCATTAGTCACTATAAACGTAGCAACTCCTCTTCCACAAATGAAACATGACAACATAATGCAAAAAATATATACAAGCAATGAACAACCTTTCAATAACGATAACTACAACAACAACAAAGAGGCCACTCTATCAGGAAACAGCATTCAGGTCAAACATTTGATAAACAACTCAAAAATAATATAGTAGCCCTAAAAACAGCACGTACAGTATGGCAGTGCATAAGGGCCAACGCAGGGAGTAAAAATTACAGACGTGGGAGAGAAGGAGCAATATTCAGAAAAAAACTCAGAATTTCCAACATTAAAGTCATAAATCATAAAGTGCCAGCAGAGTCAACACGTGGAGCCTTGGACAGAAAAAAAAAAATGTAAACTATTTTTCTGATTTTTTTCACATAAATTTGAGTTTTTTTCTTGTAAATTTCCAACTTTAATCTCTGAGTTTTCTTTCCTCAGGATATTCAGCCCCCGTCCCTCCGGCTCCATAATGACCACATAATAATAATAATAATAATAATAATAATAATAATATTTTTTTTCTCTGCTGTTTAAACTGTTCATATTTTTATTTTTTATATATTCCTTGTTTATAGTGTATATATTGCTTGCTGCTATTTATCATCTGTTTATACTGTAAATTTGCACATTGCCCACATCTATGCACATTGTATACATCGATGCACACTGGTTTTTTGGTTTTCTGCACATTGTTTTTTGCACATTGGGTACTTAGATCTTTAGATCTCTGGTGTCATCTTTTATTCTTTATTTTTTATTTACTTAATCTTGTACTCTGTGGATACTGCTGAAAACTGTGAATTTCCTTCAGGATGAATAAAGTATCTATCTATCTATCTATCTATCTAATGATAATAATAATAATAAGTCTCCAGGTCAAACAGCGCCCCCCTCACCTGCCATCCCGTCGGCCTCCCTCGCCCCAGACAGGTAGTGCTCCTTGCGGTGGTGCGGCTCGCCCAGTTTGAACAGGTCCTCCAGTCTGAGGAACTGGCAGACGCCCTGCCAGATCGAACCGCAGGCCACCAGTCTGTTCCCAGTGTAGTCCACCAGCAAGAGCTTGTTCACGTTGTCTGAGGACTCCAGTCTGAGAGAGAGAGAGAGAGGGAGAGGGGAGAGAGAGAGAAAGAGAGAGAGAGAGCTCAATGCCAGACAGAGCCGCAGGTCACCAGTCTGCTCCCAGTCCATTCAGCCAACCAGTGAGAGCCCAGTGAGCTTCCCACTGTCTGCAGAGGAGCACCGACAGTCCAGACCCAGCCGCCCCTCTCATAAAAACACACGACTGATGTGTTTAGATGAAGTTCTGCAGCTCCTATTGTCTAATCGTTTGTCTGGTTCCCTAATTTGATGACAAATCCATCGTATACTTATTGTTTATTGTTGCCGTCGTTTGAATTCGTATTTGTTGACTTTGCTTTGGCAATGAAGACTTTGGTATGTCTTGCCAATAAAACAGCTTTGAATTACAGAGAGAGAGAGAGAGAGAGAGAGAGAGAGAGAGAGAGAGAGAGAGAGAGAGGGAGAGAGAGAGAGAGAGAGAGAGAGAGAGAGAGAGAGAGAGACAGAAGGAGAGAGTGTGAGAACGCTGCCAACAGTCTGTTAGCAGCCGAGTTTCTGTCAACAGTCTGTTAACCTGCCTGTCTGTCTGACTGACTGACTGACTGACTGACTGACTGTCTCACCACTCACACAGACAGACAGACAGACAGACAGACAGGCAGACAGACAGACAGACAGACAGACAGACAGACAGACAGGCAGACAGACAGACACGGGGAGAGCAGATAGATGTAGAGACAGAAAACAAAGGACAGATAAAAATACAGAAAAAAAATAATAAAATACAGACAAAACAGCCAAACAGCCAACCAGCTAACAAACCGGCCGTCCAGCCAGCCACCTCACTAACCAGTCAGTCAGCAAACTAGTCACCCAGCCAGTGCTGAGAAGCAACTGGTTACATTTAATTAAATTATAAAATAAATGTAATTGTAAGTTGTTACAGTAACTTGGAAAAATGCAGTTAAATGACAGTTCTGACAGCTCCTGATCCACATGATGTGACGGCTCAGAGCGAAGCTGCTTCACCAAACATAACCAACAGCTGATCACATGATCAATGACTTCACTTTGATGACGTCATTAAAACTGTTACATATGTTGTTACATTTGAACAGAGAAACTAATAACCTGGAACCTGCTGCATTTCAACAGTAGCCAACACTGCACCTGACTAAGCAGCCAGCCAAAAAACCAGCCAGCCACACAGCTAGCCAATCAGGCAGCCAACTGGTCAGTCAAACAGCCACCAAACTAACCAGCCAGTCAACTGGCCGGCCAATTAGACGGCCAAATACCAGTAAACAGACAAAGCAAGAGAGCTAGCCAAACAGCCTGCCAACTAGCCTGTCAACTAGCCAAACAGCCTGCCAACTAGCCTGTCAACTAGCCAAACAGCCTGCCAACTAGCCAAACAGCCTGCCAACTAGCCTGTCAACTAGCCAAACAGCCTGCCAACTAGCCAAACAGCCTGCCAACTAGCCTGTCAACTAGCCAAACAGCCTGCCAACTAGCCAAACAGCCTGCCAACTAGCCTGTCAACTAGCCAAACAGCCTGCCAACTAGCCAAACAGCCAGCCAACTAGCCAAACAGCCAGCCAACTAGCCAAACAGCCTGCCAACTAGCCAAACAGCCTGCCAACTAGCCTGTCAACTAGCCAAACAGCCTGCCAACTAGCCAAACAGCCTGCCAACTAGCCTGTCAACTAGCCAAACAGCCTGCCAACTAGCCAAACAGCCTGCCAACTAGCCAAACAGCCTGCCAACTAGCCTGTCAACTAGCCAAACAGCCTGCCAACTAGCCAAACAGCCTGCCAACTAGCCTGTCAACTAGCCAAACAGCCTGCCAACTAGCCAAACAGCCAGCCAACTAGCCAAACAGCCAGCCAACTAGCCAAACAGCCTGCCAACTAGCCAAACAGCCAGCCAACTAGTCTGCCAACTAGCCAAACAGCCAGCCAACTAGCCAAACAGCCTGCCAACTAGCCAAACAGCCAGCCAACTAGTCTGCCAACTAGCCAAACAGCCTGCCAACTAGCCTGTCAACTAGCCAAACAGCCTGCCAACTAGCCAAACAGCCAGCCAACTAGCCAAACAGCCTGCCAACTAGCCAAACAGCCTGCCAACTAGCCAAACAGCCTGCCAGTCCCACCAACTATCCACCTGCCCAGCTAACTCACCATCTAGCTAACTAGTCCAAAAAAAAAAAAAAAAAACTTGTCAGCCAAGTAGTCAGTCAAACAGCCAACAAACTAACCAGCCAGCCCACTGGCCAGCCAACCAGCCACCAAGTCAGCCAGCCAGTCAACCAACAAGTCAGCCAGCCAGTCAGTAAACCAATAAACAGACAGAGCAGGTTAGCTAGCTAACCAGTTAACACAGTAGCCATCTGAACAGGAAACTAACACTCACCTCACCTCAAACCTCACTAACCAGCTAGTTCACCAGTCAGCCAACCAGTCAGCCAACCAGTCAGCAAGCTGATCAGTACATGAGTCAGCCAGCGACCCAGATACCCAGCTAACTCAGCTAGTAGCCTCACCCTAACCAGCTAGTAACCAGGCAGACAACCAGCCACCAAACTAACCAGCCACATAACCAGTTAACCACCTGACTGGTTAGCCATCCAGTTAACCACATGACCAGACAGGTAACCAGTCAGTCAGTCAGTCAGTCAGTCAGACAGTCAGGTAAGCAGACAGACAGTCATTCACACAAGTAAACATTTCATCAGCCAGACAGATAGACCCACCAATAAGCAGACAGACAGGTAAGCAGACAGACAGACAGACACACAGGCAGGCAGACAGGTAAGCAGACAGACACACAGGCAGGCAGACAGGTAAGCAGACAGACAGACACACAGGCAGACAGACAAGCAGACAGACAGGTAAGCAGACAGGTAAGCAGACAGACAGGCAGACACACACAGGCAGGCAGACAGGTAAGCAGACAGACAGGCAGACAGACACAGGCAGGCAGACAGGTAAGCAGACAGACAGGCAGACACACACAGGCAGGCAGACAGGTAAGCAGACAGACAGGCAGACAGACACACAGGCAGGCAGACAGGTAAGCAGACAGACAGGCAGACAGACAGACAGGCAGACAGACAGGTAAGCAGACAGACAGGTAGACAGGCAGACAGACCGGTGAGCGCAGGCCCGCACGCTGGGCGGGGGGTAGCACTTGGCGTTGTCCTCCACCGGCCCGGTCATGTGACTCCTCAGCTCCGTCAGATTGGCCGACAGCTTCAGCACGCGGTTGACGGCGCCGACGAACACGTCGCCCGTCCGCCGGTGGACCGTCAGGTGGGTGAGCGAGGTGTCGAGCGCCCGGTACACCCACCTACCGGAAAGACCCGGGGGAGGGGGGGCCGCCGGGGCACAGAGGAGAGGAGAGGCATGGAGGAAGAGGAGGAGGAGGAGGAGGGGAGGAAGAGAGGAGGAGGAGGAGGAGGAGGGGAGCATGGTGGAGAGAGCGAGGAGGAGCAGAGGGAGGAGGAGAGGAGGATGGAGGGATGGAGGAGGAGAGGAGGAGGGGAGGAGGAGGAGGAGAGACGAGCTGGCTGCAGTCCTGATGAAGAGTCAGCTTCAGTGGAGCATTTCTGCAGAGAGAGAGAGAGAGAGAGAGAGAGACAGGAAGAGAGAGAGAGAGAGAGAGAGACAGACAGAGAGAGAGACAGGAAGAGAGAGAGAGACAGGGAGAGAGACAGACAGGGAGATCATGTTTAGCTCCACAGCGCTGACAGTGGACCAGCTGTGCATCAGGTGTGGGTTAAAGCTCCGCCCACGCTCAGCCGCTCTCTGTCCCTCTCCATGTTTGTTGATACAAACTGTTTCCCTCCGTCAGCAAACACCGACGAGCACAGGGTTTTCCAACGGGCGGTCCCGGGACCTGCAGGGGTCCGTCAAGCGTTACCTGGACCAGTGGCTCTCCAGCTTTTTTCAGTAATGCTTTGTCTCGTCTTCCTGCTCAGAGTGTCCCCGGGAAAGCTATTTTGATTTATTTTACAGAATGCGAATGCAATATGATTCACAATTTTAGAGGGAAGGATAATATTTGCACTATAAGTTTCATTTTCACTGAATAAGCTGTTAAAATGACGGTGGTGTTTTCTTGCGTCGGTACGGTTTGTTGGCCAGAGCGTTTGGCTGAACATCGTCATGATGAAGGTAAACGTTCACACATTTATATTTATCAGAAAAAAAAAAATGCTGAGATTTGACTGAATGACTGGACGTGCGTGAGTGGCCATGTTGTGATTTCTATGATATTTCAGTTCCATGTCCAGCTCTAGTTTCACAGGCTGAATGACATTCTGCCCATTGGAGTCCAATGGCAGAGGGTTTTCTGCTGGATGAATGAATGAATGAATGAATGAATGAATGAATGAATGAATGTTTTATTTCGGTCATTTTCAAGCGGCAGAAATCAAATACACCTATGAATAGACAGTTACTTATGCACAAATATTTAAAGAATAAATAATATTTCATTTCCTTTCAGTGGAAAACCAAAACAAATATATAATATATACAAATAAACACTGACCGAAAAGGTTATTTTGCCTATCCTTCTTACATTACTAATATTTTGTCTGCTTACTTAATAATAAAATAAAGCAAATGAAAGACACAAAAACAAAATATGTGTATCTATACAAAGGGTCCCAAGGCAGTCCATAAGTACACTAGTGTTCATAATTTTGTTTTATATTTACTAATAATATTATTTTTAAATAGCTTTTTAAATCTGTATTAGTGTATTACATACTTTCATTTCTATTTCTAAATTATTCCATAAATGTACACCTTTTGCTGTTATACATCTTTGTTTTACATTTGTTCTTGCCTTTGTTTTTTTGAACATGCAAATCCCTCTCAGTTGGTCTTTATTCACTCTGATCTGGAACATCTTCTGGATACTTTCTGGAAGCATGTTATTATTCACGTTATACATGATTTGTGCAGTTTTAAAGTCCACCAAGGATGTGGCGGGCTGCAGGCGTTCTGCTGGGCCGGGCTGCAGGTTTCTGTGGCGGACGCTGCAGGTTTCTGTGGCGGACGCTGCAGGTTTCTGTGGCGGGCGCTGCAGCCGCTGGGACTGAAGGCTCTAACAGCTCGCTGTTCAAATCCCAACGCCGACAGAAAAGTGAAATTAAACTGTCACTGCATTTCTCTGAGGAGACCCTGCGATCCTCAAGGACCCTGCAGGTCCCAGGGCCACCGTTTGGAAACTACTACACTACAGCACACGCACGCACACGCACTCACACACACACACACACACACACACACACACACACACATTAGTTACACACTAACAAACAAAAATACACACACACACAGACACACACAGATGTATAGCTGCTGTTCTTTCCAAGAAACTCAACACTGAGCAGCTTTAAAACCTGTTATTAACCAGAGACCAGTGACACACACACACACACACACACACACACACACGCTGCCTCAGCCAGCAGTGAGCATGAGATTAGGAGTGTGTGTGTGTGTGTGTGTGCGTGTGTGTGTGTGTGTGTGTGTGTGTGTGTGTGAAATGCACAGATAGAGTTATTGATCTGTTTCGTCTGTCTTGTCGCTCTGACATAAAGCTTCAGACAGAGAGACGACACGACACCCTGAAGACTCGTTAACACTGCAGACTCGTTAAGACTCGTTAAGACTGCAGACTCGTTAAGACTCGTTAAGACTGCAGACTCGTTAAGACTTGTTAATCCTGCAGATTGGATTACCCCACAGACTCGTTACCACTGCAGACTCATTTACATTTAAACTCGTTCACACTGCAGACTTGTTTAGACTCGTTAACACCACAGGTTCTTTAAGGCTTATTACCACTGCAGACTTGTTAAAATTGCAGACTCGTTAAGGCTTATTACCACTGCAGACTTGTTAAAATTGCAGACTCGTTAAGGCTTATTACCACTGCAGACTTGTTAACACTGTAACAAGTTAACGTGTCCGACTGATTATTTTTAAAACTGTTGAGAGCGATGCTGCAGAAGAGGCTGCACCGCTCGTATTGATAAATCTGTCGGCTATTTGAGTGCTAATTTCCGGCAGTAAACTCCAAAATTTGCCAGTTTACGAGCTGACAAGGACCGCCTGAACGCACCATCACTGGAAATGTGTGAGGAATAATTTCTCAGATCTTGGATTTTTTTTAATGATAGTGGACGCACAGAGGTGAAAATGGTGTCCAACATCTGGAATATTCCTTTAAGCCAGTCATGGATTCAAAGTGCCCAGATCGACTCAGACTCCAAACATCAGCATGACTCTGCATCTCCACTCTGAGAAAAGCAGACGTCACCTGGTGTTGACTGTTGGGTCTTAAGAATAAACCCGAGCAGAGCGTTGTATTAAAAGTGATTTGTTCATGAGCCTGGTGTCGCTCAGGTCAGAGGCTCGGCTCTCATTTCAGAGAGAGAGAGACGGCCGGGCGCTGTGGGGGTTTACATCACCGTCAGCGCATTCATGTTCACTGTGTGTGTGTGTGTGTGTGTGTGTGTGTGTGTGTGTGTGTGCGTCCCGGCGGGGTCTGAGCCGTGGACCCGGCCGTGTGGTGGAGTCTTATTTCATAGGCTCCTTTCTCTCGGTTTGGACAGATGGATCGATGTGTGTGAATGTGAGGAACTCGGCGTGGCGAGGGTCATTTTCCCAAAGCCCGACGTTCTCCAGGAACAGAGTCTCATTAACGTCCGTCTCAAATACCTCACGAACGAACGGAGCTTTTGTTTGAGACCTGGCAGACGTTTGGTCCAACGACTGACCGCTCAACGTTTCATAATAATAATAATGAATTTAAATATTTTGCTGATTAAAATGCAACACAATCTCACTGCGCTTTACATGAGTTAAAGACCAGATGTGGGACTCCATGTCCACCTCTGGACGTCCACTGGCTCAGTTCCTATGGGTAGCATTTCCTGTTAGCTTAGCATAAAGACTTGAAGTCTATGGGAGTGGTTAGCCTGGCTCTGTCACAGTGGATCATGTGGATTTGAAACACACCCGTTCTCTGTGATGATGTGAGTTACAGCGCTGAGGTGCAGAGCTCAAGCAACAGGGTTCTCAAGTCAAAGTGAAAAACATACAAAAAGCTGCTTAATAACAGTAAAAAGAGTAAACGTAATTAATTAGAGCTTCCAAATCCTAGTTTCATTTGAAATGCACATCTTATCTATCACGGTGCATTCATGTGCTGCTGGGAAAGTCCGACATCTGGATCTTCCAGGACGGCTGCAGTAAACCCCAGACTGTGTTCCTGCTCTGTTTTGTGGTAAAAACAAAGCAGGAGGACGACGTGTGCTTTTCCTTTTTTCTCCCGCTGACAGTGAAGCGCTCTGGTTTTCCTGCTCAGACCACCGAGTTAAAAATAGTCCCGGGCCGAGCCACACCCGGCCGGGACGGCCCGGGCCGCCGCAGGGCTCCCCGGGCGCCGTGCCCGTCCCGTCCCGTCCGCGGAGCAGCCGGGGCTCCGCCCCCCGCCGCCTGCTGATGAGCTTCACGGCTGCACAATTAATCTGGTAAATTACTAATTTACCTCCACAATGAACCTGTTAATTATATCAATAACACAATATTACAACATAAAGAACGAGATGTGGGTTCATTCAGGAGGAAAAGCCGCCTTCACGCTCATCTTCACATGGATTTCACTTCACTTTGACTTTATTTTATTTATTGTTTTATTTGTTTTTTTTTTGTTTTTTTTTAACTTGACATTTGATTTCATTTTTTTTTATTCTTGCTTGACTAATAACAGATTTTGCCTCTGAAGGTGAGACTGCACGGCTCGGTCATGTGGAGATTTTTTTTTTTTTTCAGTTTCTGTATTTGTTCCTGTGGACAGAGCAGGTCACAGAGTTTCTGTTGTGTTTAAGGACCTCTGATGGAAAAGAGAAACCTACAGGCTTCACATGTGCCTCCATGCAGCTCCGCCTTAAATGTCTTATTTTATTCTATTTCTATATTGATTTTGATATTGATCAGTCTAACTTTAACCCTACAAAGCTGATACTGAGGTCAAACTGATGCGGACACTGTGTACGGCTCAGATGATGAAAAAAAAAAAAAAAAAAAAAAATCTCAATATTAAAACTGGACAAACAAACTGTGACCCTTTATTGATCATGATCGATCATATTGATCACAACATGTATGTGGTGTGATCATGAGCATTGCCGGCTGCGTGTCGACGTCACATCGGCACGGCGACGCCGAGGCTGTGGATGTGTTGCCATGGCGACGTGACATCAGCGCTGCGTGTTCCTGGTTTTTAAAGGCGGCTCGTCACACCCGAGACAACACCCAGTTCACAGCGCCACCTGCAGGGCGACCACATCACAGCAACACGACGCGACACACTCTGAGTGACTGAACCAAACACACATCAGTTTGACTGACAGGCTTCAAACGTGACACACCTGAGCACAAGCCTCACCTGCAAGGGATTGTGGGAAGCTGAGCCTGCCAGGTGTCCGATTTTCCTTCCCTAGGATGGTGATGGAATGAAATGACCGCCCAAAGTCTTAACATTGGCTCTCGTTGTGGAGCGGGTGTTTTGTCCGCTCAGCGTTTCTCTTCACTACATTTCTTTTTTTGCACGTCTGTGATTTTCGTAGCTTCCTATTGGATGTGACGCTGTCGATGTGGCACCGTACTGCGCTGTGATTGGCTGGGAGCTACACGCCCGCTACCCAAAGGCCGACGCCCAGAAGAGACCCGAGATCAGCAAAGCAACACACACACACACACACACACACACACACACACACGCACACACTGCCATGATGGAGAGGGTTGGGGTCAGTTTTCAAATCGTTGTCCAATCAAATCGCTCCATGATCACCTGTTAGAAACATCTGATCTCCCCGTCCTGTGTGTTTTTCATATTCGTCACATAGCTGATCACACACACACACACACACACACACACACACACACACACACACACACACACACAGGTCTGGCTTCAGGTCAGATATAAATGGTGAGTCACTGTGACTGAACTGAACTGAATGAAGGCTAATAAAGTTTTACAGCAGCAGGACAGAGGGACAGAGGGCTGACTCCACCGATTAACCTCGCACACACACACACACACACACACACTCAAACACACACACACACACACACACACACACACACACTGAAACACTCACACACAGCCACTGAAAGATCGGCACATTAGTTAATTAGCCTGTGGAGCTGAGGGAGAGACAACACAGAGCCGAGCTCGACAGATGGACCGGAGCGTGTGTGTGTGTG
>NC_043986.1:1096989-1119489 GCF_902150065.1 Myripristis murdjan
CAGCTGTTCTCTGTTATGGATCTGATTTAAAAAGCAGCGAAGACAAAACTCAGGCAGAAATGGACTGAAAGTCAAATGACTGACTTTAAAAAAATACTCAAAAAGTACAAGTACACAAAAAAGACACTCAGTTACAGTAACACACAGTCATTAGTTTCTTCCTCCTCTGGGATTATCTGGGATTATGTCATCCCACTGGCAGGTTTATTTTATCCTGTTGGAAGAAAAACGAGGTTTGACTGCAGGACCGGGCGACGTGCAGATGTTTCTCAAGTGTGTGATGATGTCCAGTGACAGCGACTCTCTCTCTCTCTCTCTCTCTCTCTCTCTCTCTCTCTCTCTGTCTCTCGACACTTTCTGTGTTTTTTTTTTTCTGTTTGGCGGTAAATAAAGTCTGGGCTCTCCGGAGACGACAGGCAGGCCTCGCTCTGCCAAACCAACCTGGATAATTACAGATCGGCCCGCTCCCGTCCAACTGGGCTACTGTTAATTTAATATGAGAGAGAGAGAGAGGGAGAGAGGGAGAGAGAGAGAGAGACAGAGAGAGAGAGAGAGAGAGAGAGGGAGAGGAAAAGTAATCAGACGAAAGAAGAAGAAGAAATTGAGTGAGAGGGAGGCAGCCTGTGCTATATTTATATTTAGTGTATACTATATGTGTGTGTGTGTGTGTGTGTGTGTGCATGTGTGTGTGTGTGTGTGTGTGCGTGCACGTCAGCCCAGAGCGATGTCATTCGCCAGTGATTATCTGCGTGTTGTTCTGATGCTCGCCACTGGCTCTGCAGCAATGGCCCGTGTAATAGCTGCTCTATTAGGCCTGGGTGTGTGTGTGTGTGTGTGTGTGTGTGTGTGTGTGTGTGTGGGTGTGTGGGTGTGTGTGTAAAACAGTCCATCTATTACAGCTCTGTCATTACCGCAAGGGCCGAGGCCAAACACACACACACACACACACACACACACACACACACACACACACACACACACACACTAGGCATCATAATATTCCATCATCACTCTGGCCAATCTATTATTTCATTAGAGGGAAATGCTGTTAATCATGTGTTGGTGTGATAGTGGATGAAGTTTTATCTAATGGAATCAGCTGATGGAAACCAGAGCCGCACATCCAAACGCTCTGACCCCCTCACATCGCCTCCCAGCGGCGGCCATGTTGGCTCCGCGGCGCAGCTTCAGCCTAAAGACGGGGGGGAACGGGAAGAGCGACGCCTCGTTCACAACAACGGTCGCTCCTCGCTATCCTGTGAAAATAACCAATAATTTAGTCTGGCGGTGGAGCGCTGACGCCGCCGGCCTCGCTGCAGCCGTTTGTGTTAACACTTCGGCGATTTATGAGCGCCGAGGGGCGGGGGGGGGGTGGGAGCTGGAGGCTGCGGAGGATCTCATTTGTCCTGCTGGACGGTTAAAGATGATGTGACAACGTGAGAGGAAGACAAGCGGCCCTCGCCAAAATATTCAGGAAAAATATGAAGCCCGTAGCCGAGCACGCCGTTATTCTGTCCTGACAGCCACATCCAGGCTGCCGAGGGTCAGCGGGCGGAGCTACGCCGCTCACAGCGCCGACCGAAATGTTCAGAGGTTTCTGCTGAATGTGACGACGCCGCGCTCACACAGAAACGTCTCTGTGCTCCGCAAGAACTTTATGTTTCTTGGTTCCAGCGTTTTTAAACAGACAGACACGTTGGACACCAGAACTGCTGAGTGTTTTGTGCTGAATGTGAGGATGCCAGCGTCCAGACAGCTGCAGGAACAGCTGGCAGAGGGTTCAGTGCGTCAGCGTCGGCCTGCACTCCCAGTTTGAGGCTAAAAACAATTACAGTTCTGCTGAGGCGTTCAGGGGGTGCAAACTGTGCCCCATCCGGATGAAAAGGCCACTGATGCCTGCATAGGGACATACATGTGCACGTGCATAGGGACATACATGTGCACGTGCATAAGGACATACATGTGCACGTGCATAAGGACATACATGTGCACGTGCATAGGGACATACATGTGCACGTGCATAGGGACATACATGTGCACGTGCATAAGGACATACATGTGCACGTGCATAAGGACATACATGTGCACGTGCATAGGGACATACATGTGCACGTGCATAGGGACATACATGTGCATGTGCATAGGGACATACATGTGCACGTGCACATGTATGTCCTTATGCACGTGCATATACATAAACCTGAGGTGCACTTCAGGGTCCCAGTCTTAGACGGACCCTGTTTCTGTGATGCGGCCCTGCAGATCTGCAGCTGCAGCGATGCGATGCGTTGCGTTGCGTTGCGGCTGCTCGCTGCCAGCTGGCATCTGGTACTCGTCTCTTTCCACCTGTTAGAACCGAGGTGACCTTTCCCAGCGCTCCGCAGGCGGCTGACAGCCGAGATAACACGCACACATACTGTATTTAAATTCAACACGGCTGACATCGTGACAGGACAGCAGAAATTCGAGGGAAGACGGAACGGAGCCAAAGAGCCGAGGAGCTTCCCGTCTCCGAGATGTTTCACCGCAGGACGAGCCGGATCGCTCCCGACAGCAGAAACACAAACACCGTTTGTTTGTGGACGAGCCGCCAAGCCGCCGCGCCGCACCGCAGAGCCGCACCGCAGAGCCGAGCCGCCACGCCGCGCCGATCCACCACAGAGCCGCCGGGGTTTGGTTCCACAGCGTCTCCACGCCACGTTTCCACAGGAAACTCAATGAGCTGGATTCCTCTGGAGGGTGAATCATGCAGAGATCTGGTGTCTCATGCCAGCACACGACTCAGAGACCACGGCCTCCGCCCGCTCTCAGGAAAAACGGTTCTCAAACGGTTCTTCAAAATACACCAGCTGAAGAACCTGTTTATCTAGGGGCCGGTTCTTCACACACTGTAAAGTACTGAAGGTTCTTCATGTTTATTGGAGTTATTTGGTGGCCATCTGCAGAAATGGTTCTTCAAGGAACGTCTTGCTAAAAGGTTCTTTGAGGAGAAATGCCCTCATCTGCTGAGCCACTTTCACATTCACCTTTCAATATTTAAAGGCAACATGCAGTTATTATTTCAGAGCAGCACACAATGTTTTTAAGTGAATATCAATTCTTCCTGTAGTGTTTATGTTTATGTTCCATATTTATCGGCTGTGTGCTTTTTGTCTCTTATTTAATTGTCTTATTCTTATTAAATTGCACTGATCAGCAGTTATGTTGCACAGAGACAACAAAGCCTTTCTATTCTGTTCTAACATGGTTCTGCTACAGAATCACTCTGAGGAACCCTTTTTGGTTGCAGGTAGCACCTTTGTTTGTGTGTGTGTGTGGATGAGGAGGCGGCTCACCATGTGCTGTACCTGGCCCGCAGACCGGTTCAGACCGGACTGAGCCGGGCCTGGCAGCGTCTCTGTGGTGAACCAGAACCTCCGGCGGTGAGAACCGGCCGGGCCTCCTCAGCCAGGGAGGAACCTCAGAACCGCTGATGACTAAACTGGAGGCCTTGAGGCTCGTTCCAGCTGTGGAGAACCAGCTGTTCCACCCAGGAACCGACACAAACACCAAGTCTGACGTCCAGCCACAATCACTGATCTGGAAATCCAATATGTAATTTTAATAATTCTTGTTTTCCTGTAATTCAACTTTGTCTTTTGTTTTAGTTTGAGGGTTTTTTTTGACACTCATTTTCTCCAAAGTGGAGCGATAACGGAACGTCACTGCAGCCACCAGGCAGTCACAGAACCTCAGCAGCCTGACCTTTAATCTGCCCAGGTTCCACTTAGACCTCAAACAACCGCACTGGAGACAAGTGAGATTATCTAATCCCACGGGCAGATTCTGAAAGAAAAACCAGATTTGAACTCTGAGTGATTTGTTGGAGATTTTTTTGCAGTGTAACTCACCGACTAACGAACCACCTCGTCCCGTTTAAAGAGCCCATGACATGGACTCTTAATTCCTTGATTTGTTGTATTTCCTGTTGAAACAGGAAGTTTGAGCGGCTCAAACCCGAACCAGTTTGGGGGAGAAACACTTTTATTTTGAAGGGACAGTTAAAGCTTTGTGAGGGTTTTATTGGCTGACATTTTAATTTCCAGCCTCTGGTGCAGGATGATGATGTCACTGTTTAAGACGCTCTGTTTGACAGGAAGTAGAGGTCACATGACATGTTTGTGAATATATCAAGTGAATCAGTAATGTTCTGTTGTCTTTTGGAATAAAAACACAACACGAAAAGAAAATCTGTGGAGAAATCAGCTCAACGAGGCTGGACTTTCTATTTCTGGGTTTTAATGGCGGCGAGTTTGAGGTTGCAACTAAAGCTCCACTGTCGTCCAGGAGGTAAAGGTAATGACGTTTTGATGAGAGAAAATGTATTTTTGGCGGGACATAAATAGTCAAACAGGTATATGGTATGATAATTAGGATAATTGGGATAATTAGAATGAACCAAAAAAAGAAGTGAAAAACTGAAGAAGCAGTGAAGTGGAGAGATTAAACTCACGGGGCTCGCCGCCGCCGCCGCCGCCTTCACTAACCGCCTGATTAAAAACGATTTCACACCGCCGACGTTAACGGCAGCTATTTTAAAGCTGTGGAGCGGCTCCAGCACGGGGCGGGGGGGCGAGGGGCGACGCCCGGCCGTCAGCATGAAGGGAAACGCCGCCGCCATCAACAGCCAGGCGAGGCGGGACGTTTCGCTTCAGTTTGGAGCAAAGAGAGCGACGTGCACGCTCCAAAAAAAAAAAAAAAAAAAAAAAAAAAAAAAAAACCCTCTGTGGTGTGGCGCTCGTGAGAAAGCAGCCCCCTGAAAACCTGTTCCTGCACACACACACACACACACACACACACACACACACACACACACACCGGTTCGCTGTGCCAGCACTCAGCCCTCCAGTTTCTGTCAAAGCAGAAAACGAGCTTTAATTTTAGCAGCAGATTTTCCGGAGAGAAGCCTGATAGAAAACTGACGGAGGCTTTTATTTTGTGCAGCTCTGAGAGACGGAGCGCTGGCGATCTGACAGCCCAGCCACAAATTAGAAAAAAAAGATACTTTACTTTGTGCTTTTAAATCTGAAATCTCCACAGAAAATAAGATTCAAACATCAGGACCACTCAGGACTCAGTTTGATCCGAAAGGTCAGACAGAGCAGAAAGCAGATCAGCTTTACTGTGAAGGTGCTGACTCCCACTGCCCGTCCTGTGTTTATTCATTATTCTGCTGCTTTGTATGAAAGCATTAAAGAAAAACAACAAAACATTTAACACGATGTAGTCTGTGTTCCTGAAACTGAAGTGTGTTCTTGCAGATATTTAAAGTCACAATCAAATGCAAAATAACTTCAGTGACCAGAGGAGCTGCGGCCTTCATCATCATCATCATCATCATCATCATCACCATCATCATCAACGTAGCTGATGATGTCTTTAAAAAAAAAAAAAAAAAAAATTAAATTTTACTACATTAAATTACTACAAAATTACAAAACAATTGGCACAAGTTTACCCCCTCAAAAAAAAAAAAAAAAAAAAAAACAGAAAATTTAGGGCAAAAAATTTCAAGAAAACTGCCAGAATATTAGCAAAAAAAAAAAAAAAAATCAGTAAAAACTGTGACTCTCTCACTAATCACCCTGGGGTTTTTAGCAGGTGAACCGTCTCGTGGCGTCAGCACCTTCCAGGAGGTGAGCGTTAGACTTCCACAGACGTTTTAAAGACCAAGCTAAAAGTAAAACCAAAGCTCCGCGCATGCTGGACTAAACAGATTATAATCTCATGGTCTGAACGATCAGCTGAAACCGAAACAGAGCTTCAGTGATTAGGCAATCGATTCACAGAGAAATGATGGATTATAACGTTGATGATTTATCGGAAACAGCAGCCGCCGTCGGACTGCAGCCTCACTGAGACTGTCCTCCTTTCCTCTGTTCATATCTTTATTCAATTTATTAACTTTATTAAATTAACTTGGGGGTTTTTGGGCTCCGGTCGCTTCCCGTCAGACTCGGGCTTCATTTTCCAGACTTTATACTCCAAATGTTTCACAGATTCCTGGGGAAATAATTGATATGTTGATGGACAGTGAAAAATAAATGCAGAGCACGCGTGTGGAGAGACGAGGAAACGTCTCCATTCAGTTTCATAAACACGACGTTTCCTTGGTCTGGGACGTCCCGCCTCTCCAAACACAGAGGAAACACACACAGGACACCGCAAAGGTGTGCAGCGAGCCGCCTCACCTGGGACCGAGACCCGACCACAGGGAGCCGCAGAGGAGCTGCTACTAACCTCCTGTTCCCTTCAAATTCACATTGATTTTTACTAACATACATAAAAACATGAATTATGGGAAGGAAGGAAGAGAGTGCATGGAGGGTCACCACGTAGCGACACGGGAACACACTGCATTCTGGGTAATTAGCCCAAACGAGCTGTGCACTAACGAAGGAGCTGCAGACGGGCTGTAGGCTGGACTGACCAGAGACCAGCTGGTATCTGTCTGACCAATCAGCCGACAGCTGCTGCCAACACATTTTGGTTCGTTTGAATTCTGTCGTGTGAAATCAAAACAAATCAAAAGGAAATCAGAATCAGAAACAGGTTATTGATCCCTGATGGGAAACTGGAAGATGCTATAGAGACGCGTTTCAAACCCCCGATCCAGACAGCTGTGACAGAGCCAGGCTAACCACTCCCATAGACTTCAAGTCTTTATGCTAAGCTAACAGGAAATGCTACCCATAAGAAGTGAAGTCGGGCAAAGACAAGGGGATGTTACCCAAAACACTGGAATATTCCTTTAACAGAGTGTGTGTTCAGAGTGTGTTCAGAGTGTGTTCAGTGTGTGTTCAGTGTGTGTTCAGAGTGTGTTCAGTGTGTGTTCAGAGTGTGTTCAGTGTGTGTTCAGTGTGTGTTCAGAGTGTGTTCAGTGTGTGTTCAGAGTGTGTTCAGTGTGTGTTCAGAGTGTGTTCAGTGTGTGTTCAGTGTGTGTTCAGAGTGTGTTCAGTGTGTGTTCAGTGTGTGTTCAGAGTGTGTTCAGTGTGTGTTCAGTGTGTGTTCAGAGTGTGTTCAGTGTGTTCAGAGTGTGTTCAATGTGTGTTCAGTGTGTGTTCAGAGTGTGTTCAGTGTGTGTTCAGTGTGTGTTCAGAGTGTGTTCAGTGTGTGTTCAGTGTGTGTTCAGAGTGTGTTCAGTGTGTGTTCAGTGTGTTCAGAGTGTGTTCAATGTGTGTTCAGTGTGTGTTCAGAGTGTGTTCAGTGTGTGTTCAGAGTGTGTTCAGAGTGTGTTCAATGTGTGTTCAGTGTGTTCAGAGTGTGTTCAATGTGTGTTCAGTGTGTTCAGAGTGTGTTCAGAGTGTATTCAGTGTGTGTTCAGTGTGTTCAGAGTGTGTTCAGTGTGTTCAGAGTGTGTTCAGAGTGTGTTCAGTGTGTGTTCAGTGTGTGTTCAGTGTGTGTTCAGAGTGTGTTCAGAGTGTGTTCAGTGTGTGTTCAGAGTGTGTTCAATGTGTGTTCAGAGTGTGTTCAGTGTGTGTTCAGTGTGTTCAGAGTGTTTAGAGTGTGTTCAATGTGTGTTCAGTGTGTGTTCAGTGTGTGTTCAATGTGTGTTCAGAGTGTGTTCAGTGTGTGTTCAGTGTGTGTTCAGAGTGTGTTCAATGTGTGTTCAGAGTGTGTTCAGTGTGTGTTCAGTGTGTGTTCAGAGTGTGTTCAGAGTGTGTTCAGTGTGTGTTCAGTGTGTGTTCAGAGTGTGTTCAATGTGTGTTCAGAGTGTGTTCAGTGTGTGTTCAGTGTGTGTTCAGAGTGTGTTCAGAGTGTGTTCAGTGTGTGTTCAGAGTGTGTTCAATGTGTGTTCAGAGTGTGTTCAGTGTGTGTTCAGTGTGTTCAGAGTGTTTAGAGTGTGTTCAATGTGTGTTCAGTGTGTGTTCAGTGTGTGTTCAATGTGTGTTCAGAGTGTGTTCAGTGTGTGTTCAGTGTGTGTTCAGAGTGTGTTCAGTGTGTGTTCAGTGTGTTCAGAGTGTGTTCAGAGTGTGTTCAGTGTGTGTTCAGAGTGTGTTCAATGTGTGTTCAGAGTGTGTTCAGTGTGTGTTCAGTGTGTTCAGAGTGTGTACAATGTGTGTTCAGAGTGTGTTCAGTGTGTGTTCAGTGTGTGTTCAGAGTGTGTTCAATGTGTGTTCAGAGTGTGTTCAGAGTGTGTTCAGTGTGTGTTCAGAGTGTGTTCAGTGTGTTCAGAGTGTGTTCAGAGTGTGTTCAGAGTGTGTTCAGTGTGTTCAATGTGTGTTCAGTGTGTGTTCAGAGTGTGTTCAGTGTGTGTTCAGAGTGTGTTCAGTGTGTTCAGAGTGTGTTCAGTGTGTGTTCAGTGTGTGTTCAGAGTGTGTTCAGAGTGTGTTCAGTGTGTGTTCAGAGTGTGTTCAGTGTGTGTTCAGAGTGTGTTCAGTGTGTTCAGTGTGTGTTCAGTGTGTGTTGGTCTGATAAAGCAGCAGCTTGAGTCTCAGCTGAGATTTAAAACTGAAGTGATGAAGAACATCGGGACTCCACCCTGAGCACAGCTGAGGCCTCACACACACACACACACACACACACACACACACACACACACACACACACACACAGCATGGTTGCTACAGAGCTGATTCAGTGTTTCCCTGTTGATCCATAAAACATTTCTGTGGCTCAACAGCTGCAAAGACACACACACACACACACACACACACACACACACACACGCTAAGATGCAATTACACACCAACACATGCAGGCACACCAACACACATGCATACATGGATGTGTACTCACATGCACACACACACACACACACACACACACAAACATGCATTTGAAGGATGAGAATGCAAAACACACATTTTGCACACACACACACACACACACACACACACACACACACACACACACACACAAACTAAATACACACACAGACTAAACACACATAGAGCATACCGATGTGAACACACGTACACACACACACACACTTCTGACCCTGGCCTCTCTAAGGGCAAAACGCTAGCACATAGGCATTCACACACACACACACACACACACACACACACACACACACACACAGTGCCTGCTGGAGGTCAGGAGGGAGGAAGTCAGGGTGTCAGCTGATTGCTTCCTCTGTTCCTGCGCTCATCCTGTGTGTGTGTGTGTGTGTGTGTGTGTGTGTGTGTGTGTGTGTGTGTGTGTGTGTGTGTAGAGTCAGGTGCAGAGAATGAAGCCAGTGTTTGAGTTGGTTCCACATAACTCTGTGTGTGTATGTGTGTATGTAAATGTGTGTGTATGTGTGTATGTAAATGTGTGTGTGTGTATGTGTATGTAAATGTGTGTGTGTGTGTGTGTGTGTGTGTGTGTGTTAATATCCTGTGACACTGGACACTTAAAGGCTAATTCAACATTTTTTTAAGACTTCCCGTTTTGAAGATTTGCTGCCGTCACATAAAAACAAACAAACAAACAAACAAAAAACAAACAAGCTGATGAAACCTTTGTTGTGGTGTTGTTTCTCTGAAGTTGTGGTTTACACACACATTTACAGATATTTGATATTTTTTAATATATTTTTCAGATATCTTTGAGTTAAGGTGCTCGTCTCTGCTCCTTGGAGGTTTGTAGTTTTTACTGAAAAACATCTCTGAAGGTTCCAGATTATTCGGTTTTCATGATTTTTGTCGTCAACATTCACACGACGCTGGCCTCTGATTGGCCGACAGCAGCAGCTCCTCGAATCCAAATGAGGTGAAAAACAGACCGAGTTCAGATGTTTGGACAAATTTGACAAATTTTGGTGATCATGCTGTGGGAGAGCCAATCAGGACTGAGCTCTACTGTGATGCGTTTCCTGGAGTTAATCTGAAACTTCCTTGGAAAAATAATAAAATAATAAAAAAATAATAATATTAACTTTATATTTTACCAATCACACCAAATTAACTTTTAATTACATCTTCATTAAACATGTGATCAAATACATGCAAGTTTTTGAATTTAATGTTTTGTGTGTGTTTCTTGTTTTCTGTCTCACCTGGAGGCCTGTCATGTTCCCACCTGGTGGACAATAAAGGTTTGTATGTATTTGTATGTATAAGTGTGTTTTCCCATCATGCACAGCCTCTGAGGTGTGTGATGTCCCCAGGAGAGCGAGACAGACGCAGAGTGGACTTCTCCTTTAATCCAGTCAGCAGGTCTCTGTTTTTTTTCTCTCTCCTCTAAATGGAGAGACGTGACAGTGAGCGGTTTCCTGCCGAGGCCGAGTTGAAAAGTTCAGCAGCTCGAGTGAAAACCAGGCAGGATTAATCCCCTGAACGTCACGCAGGCCTGCAGGACCGGAGGGAGGAAGCAGCTCCCAGCGCCGCACCTTAACCCTGAATCCACCAATCAGCAGCCGGGATTAACACCACATGTACCGTAGAAACAATTAACCCTGAATCCACCAATCAGCAGCCGGGACTATCACCACATGTACCGTAGAAACAATTAACCCTGAAACCACCAATCAGCGGCCGGGATTATCACCACATGTACCATAGAAACAATTAACCCTGAATCCACCAATCAGCAGCCGGGATTATCACCACATTTACGATAGAAACAATTAACCCTGAATCCACCAATCAGCGGCCGGGATTATCACCACATGTACCATAGAAACAATTAACCCTGAATCCACCAATCAGCGGCCGGGATTATCACCACATGTACCATAGAAACAATTAACCCTGAATCCACCAATCAGCAGCCGGGATTATCACCACATGTACCATAGAAACAATTAACCCTGAATCCACCAATCAGCAGCCGGGATTATCACCACATGTACCGTAGAAACAATTAACCCTGAATCCACCAATCAGCAGCCGGGATTATCACCACATGTACCATAGAAACAATTAACCCTGAATCCACCAATCAGCAGCCGGGATTATCACCACATGTACCATAGAAACAATTAACCCTGAATCCACCAATCAGCAGCCGGGATTATCACCACATGTACCATAGAAACAATTAACCCTGAATCCACCAATCAGCAGCCGGGATTATCACCACATGTACCATAGAAACAGTGCTCTGAGCAGAAACATCTCCAGTTTATTTTTCCACTAAGCTCAGCTCTGCTTCAGGGCTCACTCGGTGGTGTTCAAGCTGTGGGTCCTGACCCCTGGGTGGGCCCCGGCCCGGAGACAGGAGGGCGGGGCTCGGCCATATCGAAATATGAGGATATTTCTGAGCACGGTCGCTTCATGCTGCAGGGACGAGTGTTGGAGCGTTCCTAAGACGTTCCTAAGACGTTCCTGAGACGTTCCTGAGACGACTGATGTGGATTTGAGGACGAGCAGGTAAATAACAGCACAGCCTCAAACTGCATCCACGCTGCTGCAACTCCAGCAGAGGACCTCTGTCCCGTCTCAGGATATCACAACATCCAAAACCTGATGATGCTCGGTGTTACATCACGATCGATACGAGGGCCCGACCAGCACCGACACCGGGGCCCAAACGAGAGCCTTCCCCTGGACTTTCTTTAAAGTGCTTTAAATTTAAATTTAAATTTATGAAAATGTGCACATTTAGAAGACAGTGTTGAGGTCTACACTGACCATCTGAACTCACATTTAAAGGAACAGTCTGTGAAATCTCTGAGCGAGCCGCTGCCACTCCTCTTGGTTTTGTTTGGTCAGTGTCTCACTGTCTTACTGACTTTAAACACACTGACAACTTACAGAACAATAAGCTACATACCCAGAGTATGTTTATGGAAATATGATTTTTAAAAACTGTGAAGGTATGGGCCTGACACAAGCGCTGAAATAAATCCTTAAGATTGGTATTTTCTCCGTTTCGGGGCCTCAAATCCTTCACCTCAGGAAAAGTGCAGCAGTATTCTCAGTAAACTGTGAAAAAGTAAAAGTCATTATGAAGAACGTTTCCAATCAGACAGCCATAAGAATCATCAGTAAAAAACCTTTCCATGAGCCAACCAACCCACTATTTATCTGCTTAGAAATTCTGAAATTCAAGGACCTAGTTGATTACATTACAATACAAACCATGTACAAAGCTAAAAACAAACTTCTACCTCCACATGTCCAACATCTGTTTAAAATGAGGGACACCAGATACAACCTGCGAGGAACTTTATTATTTGAAAAACCAAAGACTCGAACCAATGCAAAAAAACACTGTGTATCTGTCAAAGGGGTGAACATCTGGAACAACTGTCCCGAAAATATAAAATTATGTTGCACATTAGTCAGCCTCAAAAGACTTTATAAAAACAAAATCATTTCTCGTTATAGTATGGAAAATTAAGTTTGTTAATTCTGTGCTGTTATTTTCGGGTTGTGCGCTATGCGCTATTCTTTATTTTGCTATGATGAGAAATTTAAGTTTACTGATACGCTAAATTTCAAATTCTTGCGCTTTGCTCTTTATGTATTTGTTGTGACGAGTGTAACTTTGTAAGGTAAAAGGGGTAGATTTATATAAGCTTTGCTTCTACCTACACCCTTTTGGTTACATAGTCTAACTGAGAAATCAGTCTTTGAAATGTACCAAAATAAACTAATTCATTCATTCATTCATTCATTCTAAACCATTGATGCATTAACCTGGAACAGGCATTTTAAGGTTGCAAACAACAAACACCCCAAGAAGAAGGCAAAGACAAAGATTTCTGATTATCAAAACAAACCAGACAACAACAACAACAACAACAACAACAACAACAACAACTAACGCTGTCAGAACAGGAAGTGACGGTGTGAAGGCGTTAAACCAAAAAGCAGCAGCACAGCCACGAGGTAAAGCAGGAATGTGTGCGTTTAAACCGTCAGTGTGTTTTATGGTGGAATATTC
The DNA here is from genome assembly GCF_902150065.1 of Myripristis murdjan. Lineage (NCBI taxonomy): Eukaryota > Metazoa > Chordata > Actinopteri > Holocentriformes > Holocentridae > Myripristis > Myripristis murdjan. The sequence goes on from NC_043986.1 coordinate 1,109,845, forward strand.
CTTTAAAGTTGCCCTCCAACCAATTACCAACAAACATCCCCGTTCATCGGTCTGACATGTTTAGATGTTTTTTTTCCATGAACGTAAAACATCCCATCAGACCTGAAACAGCTGAGATCAACTCCACACCCTGTGCTCATTAAATATGCATGGATTTATGAATATGCAAATAGCCCCGCCCACTCGCCACGGGTATCGTAGCTGATAATCCATTAAAAAAAAAAAAAAAACAGATTTGGGTAAATCTCTCGATTAAAGCTGTGAGTGCCGAGGCTCCTGTGCAGCAGCGCCCGGCGAGCGGCAGGGCGGCTGCAGGTGGGACACAGCGCCCCCGTCAGGCGGCCCATGACATCACACACCGACTGAACAACATTTTTTAACGTTACGGCCGAAAAAACTGCAACACGTCAAACTCAAACTTTGACTATTAAAGAGTTTCAGTGGATTAAAGCGGTTAGCCGGGCGGAGGCTAACGGTTAGCATTCAGCACTAAGATAACACCGCTACTGTCTGTGTGTGTGTGTGTGTTAAATAACACAAATTTATTCAAAATGGGTGAACTGTCCCTTTAAAACTTGGATAGAAACAGCTGGAGATCTTCTCTGTCCAGACACACACACACACACACACACACACACACAGCCACTGATTCAGAGTGTGTGTGTGTGTTTATCCCCTAATGTGTCTAATAGTCCACTAGTAAACAATGACGTGCGGTTGTGTTGTTGCTGTGTGTGTGTGTGTGTGTGTGTGTGTGTGTGTGTGTTGCAGACGGCCTCTCAGTAGCTAACTGTCTGACAAAGTGCTTCAGATTGAATTACACCGACAGAAACAGACTGATGGAGAGAGACGGACAGAAACTGTGAGACTGCACACACACACACACACACTCACACACACACACACTCACACACGGTGACCTGATTTTAATTACAGTAGAGTTTCAAACACACACTGCTGTTGTGCTGAATTACAATGGGACACACACACACACACAAGGTCTCTCTCTCTCTCTTTCTTGCACACACACACACACACACACACACACACACACACACACACAGCACTATAATCAATATACCATAAGCAGGCAGTGATGGATTTCCAATAACTGGGATAACTGGGACGTTCTAGAGACGGGAGGAGGAAATCCCATTACCTGTAGATCTATGGCTTTACTAACACAGACAGACACATGCGTGCGCGCACACACACACACACACACACACACACACACACACACACACACACACACACACACACACGCTCCAGGCTGTGGTAAAGACAGCAGCTGCCATCTTAACAAAAGAGGGGAACGCCGGAGTTTTGATTTGCAAAAAAAAAAAAAAAAAGATGAGAAACTAATGGTGACCAGTTACACACACACACACACACACACTCTCACACAGTCTCTCTCTCTCTCTCTCTCTCTCTCTCTCTCTCCATTTGGAAAAAGTGATGTATCCTGATAATAAAGAGTCTGGAAGTGTGGAAAGTGAAGCTGCAGCTCTCTCTCTCTCTCGCTCTGTTTCCACACGGGGCGAGCGAGGAGCCGTCTGCGACCTTCATGCTGGGACCCTCACGAGGCCCCCGGGCCCCCGCTGGGACCCTCACGAGGCCCCGGCCCCCGCTGGGACCCTCACGAGGCCCCGGGCCCCCGCTGGGACGGAGCCGCCCGGGTGTCAGATCAGCTCAGACATCATGTCCAAATAATCAATAATCAGTGCTGCAGTTTGATCAACACCTGAGACAGTCACTGGGTTTCTTTACATAACGTGCCGGGAAAAAAAAAAAAAAAAAATAACCAGATCATTAAAATCACAAAAAAATAAAAATAAAAATCAGAAAATTATGAGAAAATTAATAAAAAAAAAAAAAAAACAAAGGAAAAAAAAACAGAAAAAAACAAGAAAATTACCAGTTTGTCCAAAATTAAAAAAAAAAAAAAAAAAACATGTCTGTAAGTCTTAAAAAACTGTATCTGAAGGTCAGATCAGTGATTTCCTGTGAAACACGTCTTCACAGCAGAGGCTCTCGCTCTGTTTGTCTCGTGAGTTTAAAGAAAAGCCTCCTGGTGCCCCCCCCCCCCCGTCCCACACAGGTGAGCAGCCCACCTGCAGAGCCGCCGCCTGCTCAGCTGCTTTCATCCACTTCCTCACCTGAGGAGGCGTCGCCTTTTAAAACGACTCCGCATCTCACAGGAAAACGTCACGAGAATGTCATGAGAACAACGTCACGAGAACAGCTTCATGAGAACGTCACGGAACATCATGAGAACGTCATGAGAACAACATCATGAGAACGTCATGAGAACAACATCATGAGACCGTCATGAGAACAACATCATGAGAACGTCATGAGAACAACGTCATGAGACCGTCACGGAACATCATGAGAACGTCATGAGAACAACATGAGAATGTCGTAAGAAAAACATCATGAGAACGTCATGAGAGCAACATCATGAGAACATCACGAGAACATCATGAGAACGTCATGAGAACAATGTCGTAAGAAAAACATCATGAGAACGTCATGAGAGCAACATCATGAGAACGTCATGAGAACAATGTCATGAGAACAACATCATGAGAACATCATGAGAACGTCATGAGAATAACATGAGAATGTCGTAAGAAAAACATCATGAGAACGTCATGAGAGCAACATCATGAGAACATCACGAGAACATCATGAGAACGTCATGAGAACAACATCTTGAGAACGTCATGAGGACGTCACAAGAACAGCGTCACGAGAACGTCATGAGAACAACATCATGTGAACGTGATGAGAACGTCATGAGAACAGCGTCATGAGAACATCTTGAGAACGTCATGAGAACGTCATGAGAACAACATCTTGAGAACGTCATGAGAACAACATCTTGAGAACGTCATGATAGCAGCAGCTGCTCTCAGCCCCTGCGACAGCTCACATGCCAACTTTCCACTTTTATTCCCCAGATGATGATAATCCCAGATGGATCCGGGTCATGTAAACAGAATATTCCGTTTGGATTTTCCAGACGTGGAACCTTCAGATGAAGACGTAGAACCCGCTGCTGCTGTTATTCAGCCTCAGCAGCGTTCTCCACCTCTCAGCTGTGTGTTTTACTGCAGTTTGCGGCACAGAGGGCCTGTTTACGGCCGGCTGACGTGCCTTCACAAAATAAAAGCCCAGAGAAACAGAATCTGAACCAGAAAACATTTCCTGATCTCCAGAAAAGAATTAAATTATGAGAAATGGAAAGAAATACAAAATATAAAAATATGTGCCTTACAAATTTTAAAAAGTGAAAGTCCTACAGGGACAAATGACAGTTTACCTGTTAAATACGATGAAAGACTCTGATTTCAACTGTTTTTTTTTTGTTTTTGATTTTTGAGCAAATTATCACAACGTCGATGTTTTCAGTAAGAGGGCTGAGGAAACGGAAGAGGGAGGCTTAAATATCGTCTTTCTCAGAATAAAGGCAACAACTGGAATATTCTGTGTGTGTGAATGTGGGGAGTGTTTTCCTGTTTTGGGCCTTTTGCGACGATCAGTGAGCTGCGGCTCCGTCTTAATCCTCGCAGCGTTTCCAAGAAGCTCCGTCAACGCCTCAGCGCCACATCTGGGTTTTTCAGATTTACACAGCTCGTTTGGAGAGCGTTTTCAAAAAGCCCCGTTTTCATGAGCAGAAAAAAAACGCTGCTTGGTGTGGAACGGCCCGGCCTCATCTGCACGGGCCAAATCTGTTTTTCTTCCCACAAGGAATAAACAAAACACCATATAAATGTGTTGAATCGAGGCAGAATGAGGCAGATGAGTCACTAGGATCAAGAAAATGACACTTGATTCAAGAAAATACTGGAAACAAGTTGATTAGCATTAGAAGCCAGTGGGATTATCTAATCCCACTGGAGGATTTCTTCTCTTATTTGAAGAAGAACAAGATGTGAAGACTGAAGACGAGACTGACAGGATGTTTTTGGACAGGAGGAAACTGAAAGGGGCTTGTAACAAGTTGGGATTATCTCATCCCACCAGCAGATTTTTTTTTTTTGATCTTGTTGGAAGATCTGAACTGTGATGATGAGATTAAATTACGTATTAAACAGAGATTTCTTTACAGAGCGGCGGTGGGATTAGAAAGAGAAGCTTTTCCTGCTGTTGCAGTCGGTGTGAATAATCCTGGAAAACAGCGACGGCTAATCCAGCCGGGAGCGGCACAATCTGTTTTTTGCAGTTGATATCTGATATCATCTTCCCGGCCATATGTATTTGGATATGCATTTGTGTAATAATCAAAATAAAAATGGAGGTACAAAACAATTTAACATTTTCAGATGAGCCTCTCCTCGGCCGACTGCATGTTAATTTAGCGTGTTATTAATCTTACAAGTTACGCATGAGGGTTTTTATTCCACATATTTTTGTACTGATCCACTTTATTTATTGTCACTTGTGTTTTGTAACTCAAAGTTATTCATTTCTCTCTTCTAGTGCTGAGAGATTATTTTCTCTAGTCGTGCAACATCTGTTTCCAGCTGTATCAGCCTGCTGCTGAAACAAAAGAAATGACCAATTTGAAATCAATAAACTATGTCAATCTATCTATCGATCTATCTGGTTTTAGTAGATTTCCAGCTGTACCAGGTGACACTGGTGACAGAAATGCCAATTCATCAATGAGCCAAATATCAGGAATGAAAACTGATATTGACCTGATGCTGATTTTGCTGTTTAGATCAGCTGATCATTTGTCAGCGCGTCGGTCCAAGCCTCAATCCAGCGGTTCACACTGGTAGTGGGATTAGGATTGAGTCTCTTCCTGCCACTGTTGAATAATCCTAAATCAGAACGACAGCTAATCCAGCCGGGAACGAAACAATCTGTGTTTCTGATCTCTGATCTCTGATCTCTGATCTGTAGCGGTTCATGTGTGAAGCCGAGCCTCAGCCCAGCCTGGAGGTTTGAGTTTTCCTGAAGTTGCAGTCGCATCAGGAGGAAAACATGGATTTTGTTTTTTGACCGCTGATGTCAGCTGACTGTTATCGATACATCAGTCCAAACTGAAACCCAGCGGTTCTCAAACTGAGGCGTGGGGACCAGCAGGGGGTCCCGGCGGCAGCCAGCAGAGACTCTGTATGTCACTTCCTGTCAGGTGAAGGGAGGCGAGGCGTGGCTCAGGTGGGAAAACTACACCCTCCTCATCCTCACTCGCCCACCAATATCAGCTCCTCTGTGTGTGTGTGTGTGTGTGTGTGTGTGTGTGTGTGTGTGTGAGTGTGTGTGTGTGCAGCCCAGTCCTGTCCGTCAGATGGAGAGAGGATTCGTCCCCGATCACATCACTGATCGATCACACGATTGATGATTGATTGCACTAAAGGCTCGTCTCAGTGGGGTTTGGTTTTATTTCCTGGTATAAAATCTGAGTCTGTGGTCCTTTATTGGACGTCACTAATCGATCAGATCGTAACCGATCGTGTAACTGATGATCTGGTTTCTCAGCCACATAAACCTCTTCTCCCCGGCCGTGTCATCTAACTGATCGATTACAGAAGTCAGAATGTGTGGCAGTGTCACAGCGGCTGGGAACGTCTCTTCATCCCCTCTGATCCACCACATCACGTCACTAATCAATTACATAATTGATAACCCAAAGAATGCATTAGTGAAAACATATCCTGAGGTCTATCTGGGTCAGTCCCAGGCAGCAAACTCAGCCTGCTGCTGTTTTTCCTGCTGATTTCTTATGTTTATCCTCTCTACTCTGTTATATACAACCGATCACATCACTGATCAGTTCTATTATTGATAAACTTGAGATGCTTTTGATGAAAATGTGCATTAGGATCCATTTGAGTCAATCTGGATCACAACACTGAGACTCTGATGGTGTTTATGCAGCTTGGTCACATAAATCTCCTGTTTTCTTTTTTTAGCCCTTATAATATTCCAACAAATCACCGATCAATTAATCGATAAGCTACAGATTTCACTGATGAGAATGTACACAGGAGGTTTGCCTGGGTCAAAACACCGCGCCTGTCCTGTTCCTCTGCTGTTTGATCACACAAATAACCACAGATTTTTTTTGGTCCGTCATCACATCGCTGATCACATCACTAATCGATTGTACAATCGATAATGTCAAGAATCCATCGGTAAAAATAAAACATAAACGGTCTCTGGAGGCTCGTGCGGCCGGGATTACTGGAGTTATTTCTGCTTCTTTTTTCTCTCGTGGTTGCTCTCTCTCTCTCTCTCTCTCTCTCTCTCTCTCACACACACACACACACACACACACGCATCACCATATTACACAACCGATCACATTCCTAATCGTTTTCCTAATCGATCAGCTTCAGATGCTGCTGGTTAGAACATGTTAGGCTCCGTCCATCCGGGTCACACCGATCACTATCGATCTTCAGGGTCTTTTTTTTTTTTTTTTTTTTTTTTTTTTAGCAGCCTGACTAAACTGTTGTGTTTTGTTTTCTTTTTATTATTTATTTTGCGCTCCGCTGCTGCCGCGTCCAGCCGGATCTACATTCACACAGGAATCGAAGGCTGGTTGATCGATTGATCGGTTATTGGCTGTGAGCGAGGCTGAGGAGGAGGGATGAAGCGGCTCCTCGGGCACATGGAGCCTCGCGGAGCTTTTTTTTTCCGAGGCGAGACCGAAGCGAAATGTGTTTTTAGAGCCGCGGGGAGACGCGAGGCGAGGCGGGGAGGAGAGCCGCCGCGCCGGGAGCCGCTCCGCCGCTTCGGCTGGGAAATTAAATGTTTTTCTGCTTCCCCCTTTGTTCCTAAATGGATCGGCGTCTACACCTCCCAGACCCCCCTCCTCCTCCTCCTTTCTCTCTCTCTCTCTCTCTCTCTCTCTCTCTCTCTCCTTCACACACACGCACACATACACACCGCCACCGCTGAAATACACACTTCAAGCACCAAAACGCCTCTTTTTTACGCAGCCGTCCAAAACACAAAACACACATCAGCCTGAAAAATCCCCCATGCAATCCGGGAGGAATCAGAAAAACGCAGCGGCGGCGGGGGCACCGGCGCGGCTGCGGCGGAGCTGCGGGACACACGGGGGGATAAATCAAGAATCAAGAAGCAAGGCGTTTTCCTCCGCGCCGCCCGGCCAGCGCGCCTCCGAAATGCCCAAATAGCCCCGCACATCCCCCCGGGGAGCCAGCAAAGCCTACCTGGGCATCAGACCCCCCTCCACTGCACTCATTTACACACACAGCGACACACACACGCACACACACATACACACACACACACACACACACACACACACACACACACACACAGCAGCCCGTCTCTGTTCTCCATGCAGAACATGAGGGTTTTTTTTTTTACACGCGTAAAAACCACCGAACAGCCTCGGCGGTGATGTTGCTGGATTATTAAAAGCTGCGGGGTACACGGAGGCAGGCGAGGCGTTTTCCATCACACACACATACACACACATCTACCCTGCAAATACCTAAGTACCCCCTCCTCCCCTCCTCCTCCTCCAAGATACCCCCTCATATCCATATCTGCCCCCCCAGCATCGGTCCTCCTCCCTCGGACCTACCTGGACATAAAGAGCATGAACTCCGCGTATTTAAATCCCGTTAGGTCCCGTTCCCGCTGCTCCTCCTGTGTGTTTTGCTCCTTCTTCTTCTTCTTCTGCTCTTCTCTCATGTAGAAAAAAATCCAGCCAATAAAATTAATCCTTGCGCGGCGCCGGAGAGCGGAGCGGAGCCTGAAGCACGGCACGGCGCGGCGCGGCGCGTCTCCCCATTCACACACACACACAGCCTGCCTCGGCTCGGCTTGGTTTGGTCTGATTTTGGTCTGATCCGGCCCCCTTCTGGACCGTACCACCGCGCGCAGCAGGGAGGGGGCGTGGTTAATTATAGGACGTCGGTTACGTCTGTATCAGCCACGTTAATTGGGTTAATTAAAGGCTCGGACGGTGTGCTGGAGGTGGTTTGGTGTTTCGGAGCAGCGCGCCGTTTGTTTTTTGAGTGAAATCGGTAAAGTGGTGTCGCCTGAGGTCAGAGATCACACCGAGCCCCCCCTCCGAGGACAGGCCAGATGGTTCAGTCCGGTCCCTTAATCTGCTGTTTTTCTCCTCCCAAAGCAGATGTGGAGAGAGAGAGAGAGAGAGGGAGAGAGAGAGAGAGAGAGAGAGAGAGAGAGAGACATCACATCATCAGTTATACTTTATTGTTTATGTGTAATTTTTTGCTTTGGCAACATGTTTGATCCAAAACACCATGTCAGTGAAACCAATTAAAACTCTTTTGTCTCCACTGAGCAGAGAGAGAGAGAGAGAGAGAGAGAGAGAGAGAGAGAGAGAGAGAGAGACAGGGAGAGAGACAGGGAGAGAGAGGGAGAGAGAGAGAGGGAGAGGGAGGAAGAGGCTGACAGGTTGGCAGAGGTCAGGCTGGGCTCGGAGGTCAAAGGTCACAACATGACTCATGGTAAATAAAACTAAAAAAAAACAAAAAAACCTAAAAACTAAAAAACAAAAAAAAAAAAAAAACAAAAACTGGGTGTACTGTCCCTTTAAGACCAAAACAGAAAAAACAGTGACTGAAAGTCCAGAAAAAAATTGACTGATGAGTTTTCTGAAAGACATCATTTACTCATGAAATCCACTCACACAGCTGTAATAATTCAGTTGGTTTCATATTCATACTTTATTTTCATAATGAGGTGAAGAGCACAGAGGTGGCGAGACAGGCAGACAGACAGACAGACAGACAGACAGACAGGCAGGCAGACAGACAGACAGGCAGGCAGACAGACAGACAGACAGACAGACAGGCAGACTTACATGATTTTTAATTGTTTTTTAGTGGTTCTTTAAAAGCTGATGTGATGGAGAACCCTCAGCCACTGAGGAACCTCTGCAGTCAGCAAAAACAACAAAAAAACACATTTCAAAAGGAATTTCAAATCAAAGAACTTTCTGCTGAGAGAACCTGTTCATATACTACTACTACTACTACTACCTGTTACTGCAACTACTACTACTACAACTACTACTACTACTACTACCTGTTACTACAACTACTACTATTACTACTACTTGTTACTACAACTACTACTACTACTACAACTGCTACTACTACCTGTTACTACAACTACTACTACTATTACTACTACTACAACTACTACTACTACTACAACTACTACTACTACTACTACCTGTTACTGCAACTACTACTACTACAACTACTACTACTACTACTACCTGTTACTACAACTACTACTATTACTACAACTACTACTACTACTACTACCTGTTACTGCAACTACTACTACTACAACTACTACTACTACTACAACTACTACTACTACCTGTTACTACCTGTTACTACAACTACTACTACTACTACAACTACTACTACTACCAGTTACTACAACTACTACTACTACGACAACTACTACTAATACTACCTGTTACTACCTGTTACTACAACTACTACTACTACCTGTTACTACCTGTTACTACAACTACTACTACTACTACCTGTTACTGCAACTACTACTACTACAACTACTACAACTACTACTACTACCTGTTACTGCAACTACTACTACTATAACTACTACTACTACTACAACTACTACTACTACCTGTTACTG
>NC_043986.1:1124489-1129489 GCF_902150065.1 Myripristis murdjan
CGATCAAATGGAGAGTGTGAACATGTGACATGTTTCCCCACCATGGGGTAAGTTGTCTCACTATATGGGGTAAAATGTCACACTGGATTTTGCAACTAATAAAACAAGGACAAAATTATTGTTGTTCTTTTTTTTACTTGAAAGTGAAAATTGAAGTCAGGCAAAGACAATATTTATCACTGAGTTTGAAGAAGTCATTGAACATGGCCATTGAACAAATATTAACACAAAATAATATGCAACATGCACTGGATTTAAGTCCAGACTGCCTCAAATGCCTGTTTTACCTTTCTTAAAATAGTCACTAGTCAGACTCATCCGAATCGCAGTTCTGGCATATGTAGACTGATTTGCCAGGGGTGCATATTTCATGGGCCCATCCTTTGCATGTTATGCATTAGGGCATTAACGTAAAGGTCGACCCGTCGACATCATTAAGTGACGTCGACGTGTCGCCAGAGTCCATCGAAAGTTAAAGAAAAAAAAAAAAAGGTGCCGATAGCAGACCCCCCCGGTCGGCGCTTTACTACAGTCTCTTCACCCCCCCAGCCGCCCGGTCGGCGCTTCACTACAGCCTCTTCACTACAGCCTCTTCACTACAGCCTCTTCACTACAGCCTCTTCACCCTCTGGTCGGCGCTCCACTTCTCCTCTCCTTTAAAACACTATTTTTTCTGTAAAAATAAAGTAAAATAAAATTTAATTATGACAACTGCTGATAAGCAGACTCTGTGTTAATGTAAATCCTTTTTGAAACTTGTCACATGTGACAACTAACCCCAAAATGACTGAGACATGTTGCCCCAAACTACTATGTTTGCTAAAGCTAGCTCTAGCTTAAAGTTAGTTTAAAACAGAACAATGACTGAGGTATGACAGGATGCCTTAATCTCTCCTCTAACAAGTCCACATTTATCACTGTTAGGATTTTTACCTGAAAGAAGCTTATTTTGAAATATATCAAGTTGATATTTTTTACTTTGGATTGTGCAAAATGGTTAATTGGTGCTCACCTCAGCTCACAATGTGCTATTCTCTTCTCAGACAGGACATGACACCTGACCATGTAAAGGAAGAAAACTAGTATTCCACTTTTTTGTTGCGCCCTCTGATGGAGAAGATAATTGCAATGTGACAACTTACCCATGTGACAACAAGCCCCGGTCTCCCCTATTACTGGACTTGGCTATTCAACTAGCAGAATGCACGATGCTTTCTATTCTCCCCTGCACCGAAAGGACTGAGCCCTAATTTCGTTGCATTATTATACGTATATGATTGTGCAATGACAATAAAAAAATCTATCTATCTATCTAAAACAGATAAACGCATACAGATACAAACAAGTATAAAAACATTGTCACAAAAACAGCCTTATCAGACAACAACAATAACAAGGTTTCACAGTCTTAAAAACACAACAACAATAAAATCACAATGCTAAGACAAGACAATACAATGTTAAAACACACTGACACTAACACGATTACAAACCAACTGAACTGTGAGCCAGTGTTTGAGTTTATGATTGATGGGTACATGATTGAGTTGATTTAAGCCATGATTTTATCTTGGATTTAAAACCAGTAAAGGTGCTAATCTCTCATGTAAGCATGTAAGCATTGTGTTATGCTCACACCTTGAGAAGCCAAAGGCACATGAAAAGACTCTGTTAGTTGATTTTTCCTCTGCGTGTAACACAGTTTTGCCCAGTACCTTAGCAGATAAATTGGAAACAGAATTTTCCCTCCCATCTAAGCTGATTTTATGGATTGTTGATTTTCTTAGCAGCAGAACACAGCAGGTCAGAGTGGGAACATCACTTTCACGTAAACTCATCACTTCCACGGGCTCTCCACTGCTATTTTTTTTATATATATATATATACAAATTCATGCTGGAGCGCTTTCCCAAATAGGCACTTTATTAAGTATGCTGATGACTCAGCACAGGTGAGCCTCCTCCATGATGGAGAGGAGGAGCATGGCCCCGTCTTGGACGAAGGAGATGGCTGTCGAGCTTTAGCTAGGATACATGTGTTCACAAACATTTATTTATTTCTCTTTTCAAATGTAAAGCTGCTGTGCTTGTGTGTATTGATGAATGGATGTGGATGTGTTCAGTTGTTCTGTGTGTTGAAATGCCATGGGAGTTTTCTGCTGCAAATCGATTTCCCCAAGGGGACAAATAAATGCATCAATAAAAAAAAAAAAAAAAAAAAATGAATGGGAAGCGTGGAGATGACTGACACAATCCATTATTTTTTTCCACAGAGATCCACGGAGCGTCGCTGTGGTCACATGGTCCCTCAGGTTGCGGCGTCGCGCCCACAGGTGCGTCACACCTGCGTCCTCGCTTCTCCAGGAGAAAATCTGCAGGCATGGCGGTGTAATCCAGGAGCACAGATTATGAATTCCTGCTCAGTTTTCTCAGTCTCAGCTGACACCAGGGGGCGCTCTGTGCAAATCAACAGGTTTATTTTGTTCACATATTAGTGAATTAATTCTTAACCTCCCACAGCGGTTTTGTTTCAGGGAGGTGAGAGAGGTGCAGACCAACTGTGAGCTATACTTTCAAATCTGCCCAATAATTATTACCAAACAATCACAGTCACCATAAAGTCAGTTACCATTAAGTTCTGTAGAGGTAGTTTATCTTACTTGTTAAATATTTGTGTCATTTTAATTTTTAATATTTAAGGCTTACATTTAATATTTGTGCTAGCAGTTTTTGCTTTTTTTTTTTTAAACATTTTTTTTAAATGTAATTTAATATTTTTGCCATATTTTTTGCTTTACTTGGTTAATGAGTATTTTGGATTTTGACCAGGGAGAGTGTTAACTTGGTGGACTGAACTGAAAACAACAGAGAGCAGATCAGTGGCTGCTTCAGATGTCACACCAGCTGAGCCTCCAGACACGAGGCGTTCGAGGGCCTGGAGCTGAGAAAATACACCAACGTGTGTTTTTTTACTGTCAGCTATGAGAAATACTACTACATCTACTATTACTGATAATAATAACAACAATGATATTAATAATGAGGACAGTCCAGGTCGTCCTGCGTCTGGACGGCAGGTCGAAGCCTCAGTTACTCACTTCACTGTGACTGAGCAGCTTTTTAGGTGCATATATATTTTTAAAGTCAGTAATTTTGACTTTTCCTTCAGTCCATTTCTGCCTGAGTTTTGTCTTCACTGCATTTGAAATCAGATCCATTACAGAGAACGGACTGTGGAACCTTTCACAATAAAAGCTCAGTCAGCAACGATGAGACGAGGAACCTGCTTCTGATTTGTTGCTTAGAAAAACTGCAGCGAGGACCATTTAGACTCAACTGATGAGAAAATGTGGAATAAGTGTGGACGATGAGAACCATGTAGACTCAACCATCACCTGATGTGGTTATTCCACATTTTGTCAGTTGAGTCTACAGGGTCCTCACTTCAGTTAAGCATAATGTCCCTTTAAAAGCATGTAGTGTGCAGCGTGTTCTCTCCTCCTCCGCCAGGGAAAATAGTCCCTAACTGGGGAAACGTTTTGCTTTCCACAGCCAATCATCAGCTGTGTGGTTTCTGAACATTATGAGGCGGCTGCTTCAACCACAAACTCACATTTTGTTTTGACTCTGGGCTGTGAAATCTGGAGCTCCTGCAGGATTTGATAAACGGTTTGTTGACATGGAAAATATGAACGACCAAACGTTCAAAATCAGTGGGACGGTCTCCTTTAAATGTTTTTATTGTGCCTCTCTGCTGAGCACCTCCTGATCATGATTGTTGTTTCCATTGATAAGTGATGGACGTGGCGGCGGCTTGTTGTGGCTCCGCTCAGCAGGAAGTGAGCAGACGAGTTCAGGTGCTCAAACACAACCTCGTTATGACTGGAATCTAAAAAAGACATTCAAACACAGACAAAACACACAATACATGGAGTGTGTGTGTGTGTGTGTGTGTGTGTGTGTGTGTGTGTGTGTGTGTGTGTGTGCTGTGATTAAGAGATTAGTCATCTCCTCAGGCAGTGTGATGAGTCAGACAGACAGGCAGACAGACAGGCAGACAGACAGGATGTGATGCTACAAGCTGCTCTGATCTGAGGAGCTCATTTTCAAAACTATGGAGCTGAGAATGTTAGTCGAATAATCAATCAGTCAATCAATCAGTCAATCAATCAATCAACAGGAGATTGATAATTTGATAATCAGTGGATTGTTTTTCACCGAGGTCACGAAGGCCCACACGTAGAGGTAGAACAGGGTAGAACCGCTGTGGGTCCTTGATTCACGGCAAATCATCGACAAATTGCCATGGCAACCGCTGCAGATGTTCACCTGATGTGTCGGCGGCGGCAGAAGAGTTTGTTTGGAGAGCCGAGGCACGGCTAGCAGAAACGTGTTCTGTTTTCACAAGAAAATTAACGAAAGAACTGTGAGAATGAGACAGGGCTAACCCAGCTCTGAGGCGGGGCTAAGGCTGGTGGGCGGGGCTTACCTGGCCATGGGCGGGGCTTACCTGGCTGTGGGTGGGGCTTACCTGGCTGTGGGCGGGGCTTACCTGGCTGTGGGCGGGGCGACGGTGCAGCTGATCAGTCAGCAAAGCAGCTCGCTTTATAGCAGAAACATAACAGAGGAAAGGAAAATGAAGGACGAGGACATCAGGGCTCTGCTCGCTGTCTGGACAGAGGACAACGCCAAATCCACGCTGTCTGACGAAATGAGGACGTTATGAGATACGTAGTGAGAGAGCCGGCACATTGTGTGTTGGGACAGATCTATCTGCCAGAAAGTGGACAAACTGAGGTCTGAGTACGAGGCCCGTCCAAAGGAACAAAGTCCCGTGGGCCGTAGCTCTGCAGGAGTTAGACGGTGCCGCTCTGCAGACTTTAACCCCTTCACTTCCTGCTTCCCACTCTCTTGTTTCAAATTTGTTTCAAATTCACTTGTTTCAAGTGAAAATTTGCTTGAAACAAGAAACAAATTTTGCCAATGGAACAAGCAAATTTG
>NC_043986.1:1139489-1196989 GCF_902150065.1 Myripristis murdjan
TCCAGTAAAGTCCAGTCCAGTCCAGCAAAGTCTAGTCCAGTCCAGTAAGTCCAGTCCAGTCCAGTAAAGTCCAGTCCAGTCCAGTCCAGTCCAGTCCAGTCCAGTCCAGAAAAGTCCAGTCCAGTAAAGTCCAGTCCAGTCCAGAAAAGTCCAGTCCAGTCCAGTCCAGTCCAGGTCTCTCATCTCTCCAGTCGGCTCCACTCAGCAGGAGGGTCTCTGGGCCCTTTAGGTTTCTGAATACGACAGTTAAACCCTGTCAAACAACACACACACACACACACACACACACACACACACACACACACCGTCAAACAGAGCAAACACATGACGGCTGCAGGCTGGTTTATGGTTCTGCGTATGTGGAGCTTACAGAGGGTTTGTGGGCCCTCTGACCGCCATTGCACCTTTTGTTTGTACTGATTTGCACATTTCAGTTTTTGCACTGTTTGTTTGAGAAAATAAAACAAGTAAGTTTATTATGTTATGTTTATTTACAACGCCACACATAAGGTTTTTGAGAAGGCTTGTCAAGGCCAAGAAATAAAACCCGTCAGGATCAGGCTTCTGGCTTTTCCCTGGCACGTTCGCTGCTCAGATTTCTCACGTCAACATTTTGTGACCTGCACTTCTCTCTTATCGGAAAAACTGGACTTTCTGTTTTTCGCCGCGGTTTTTCATCCCCGCGGACGAGACGGTCCTCCGGCACCAACACACACCCCGTCAGTCGTCTGCACAGCAGCTCGTTAAGGTCTGTGGTTGGATTTTAAAGTTTGGCGCCCTCTAGTGGTCGTGTAGGTAACAGCGGTGTGGCGTGCAGGAGAGTTAAAAACAGCACAGATCTACAGAGAAACCCTCCCAGCTGCCTAAGCGTTCAGGACAAAGTTCACACCGACGAGACCGGCCAGGACGGTGTACCGTTTCCACGGCAACGACTCCCTGTACTTCCACGGCAACTGCCAGCTTTTCAGATTTTTTTTTTTTTTTTTGTGTGTGTGTAGCTGGTGATAATTTGTAGTGTCTTTAAATATGAATAATGACAGCAACATGAGTCACTTCTTGCAGCTGCACTGCTGGTATGAATGAAACAGTGAAAACATGAATGAGTGAATGTTTGGTCTGAACGAGGCCTCAGCGTTAACGTCATGTTGATGTCACCTGCTGCAAAATAATAATCACAACCGTTTTAAAGTAATCAGGGTTTTAAAAACGGGGCCGCGGCGAAGGCTAAAGGCTGGCAGCTTAACGCTTATTGTTTGTTGTTGTTGTTGTTTTTATTTCTCACACAACAACAACAACACCTGACATTTCAAACCAGTGCCCGTGAGACGGATTCTCTCTCAGTATTTGTTTCCAAAAAAAAAAAAAAAAAAGCATGAAATGATACTCAGCAGTGGGACAGCCACACTGAAGCTGACTGACTTTACTAGGTTTATTTATTTATTTTTCATTTTTAGTGACTATTTATTTATTTTTTATTTAAATATAAAAAGCCATAACTGGTTTATTTGCATTAATCTTAAGGATTAAATTTCAGTTTGCTGCGTTTCAAAACATTACGGCCAGCGGATTAAATTAGAGCAGGACGGTGTGTGTGTGTGTGTGTGTGTGTGTGTTCAAACTTCATCACACAGCATGAACACACACACACACCCTCCACCCTCCAGCCAATCAGAGAAGAGTGATTTTTTCACATGTTTGAAATAAACAAACTAAACTAAAGTAAACTAAGTATTCGCCCACAGAGTAAACAGAAATGCAAAGTTAAACTTAAATAAATAAATAAATAAATAAATACATAAATACAAGGTTTGAACATGGCAGGTACAACAAACACACTGACATGCACAGTTACAACACACACACACACACACACACACACACACACACACACACACACAGAGCTGAGTCCAGTGCTCACCGATGCCCCCTGGTGGACAGTAGCTGCTGGCGTCTTTCAGAGGAGCCTGAACGTATTCGTACTCGTCGTCTGTCGAAGGGGGACGCACCGCTGGAGGAAGAAAACATATACATTTCAGTGTGTTTGTTATGTTCATGTGTTCACAGAGCGGTGTGTGTGTTATGTTCATGTGTTCACAGAGCAGTGTGTGTGTGTTATGTTCATGTGTTCACAGAGCGGTGAGACGGGGTCACTCTCAGCTTCGTGTGTCATTTTGCTGACTCTCACACACTCCCTGTGCGCGGTGCGTTAACCCTGCAGCTGTTTTACGTGTTTTCACGCTGCAGTCGGTCCTCCGAGCCTCCAGTCGAGTCCCCAGTGACTCCGTTTACCTGCACACCATATTCTGATTCAGGTCAATATTCTGATTCTGGTCAATATTCTGATTCAGGTCAATATTCTGATTCAGGTCAATATTCTGCTTAAGGTCATATTCTGAATAAGGTGTTTCTATGCGCTGCTGTTTACATGTTAGCCTACTTGGCATGTTCCCGTGTTTCGGCGTATTCCACGCTCTGATGTAATGCAACATTCAGCCTGCAGGGGGCGGCAGTACGTGCGTAGACGTCTGGTCTGCTGGAAATACAGAAGAAGAAGAAGAAGCTGTCTCTATTTCTGTGTTTTCTCCCGTCGATATCCTCCATGATACTTCAGTCTGTGACCAGCTGAAGGCAGACTGGCGCCTCCTGGCTCTGGCTGCTGCTCGTCATGTCCTTCTGAAGTTCTGAGTGAAGTTCTGAGCGTTCGGAGCCGCCCATGAAGGCACCAGCCCCTCCGGTCCGTTAGGGACGCACCCGAACCCAAACCCGTATTCAGCAACTAACGAATAACGGCTCTCTGCTGAAGAAATCACCCATCCTAAGATTTTCCTTAAAGTTTGGTTTTTAATAAGACGTGGAATTTCTTCCCAGTCTGAGCCGAGCTGTGGAGGAGAACGCTGCTTTGGCTTTGGACGTCCAGCCCTTTATTTTGGAGCAGAGTTAACCCAGACCGGCTCGGACCGGCTCGGCCCGTGTGACTGCTGACCGTCTGTCACCGACGCCGCTGAGCGGTCACATGATCAGATTCCCGTTTGGAAGAAAAGACGTGGAGCCGACGTCCCGAACTCAAGACCAAGACTTCAGATCAGAGGCTCGGACCTGCAGCTGCTTCACAGCCTGACTCAGCAGAGCCGAGCGAGCCTGCAGCCGGACGTCCCGCCCGCCCTGCCCGCCGCCCGCCGCCCATCTGATGTGGAGGTGGAGAAATGAGGATTTTCATAGTGTGTGTGTGTGTGTGTGTGTGTGTGTGTGTGTGTGTGAGAAAGAGAGAGAGAGTTCCTCAGTGGAGAAAAAGTGAGTCACCTCCAGGGCCGAGCGCGCACACACACACACACGCACACGCACACGCACACGCACGCACGCACACACACACACACACACACACACACACACACACCCACACACACACGCACACACACCTGCCAGCCTGCTGGGTCTTAATGTTTCGAATGTTTCCTGATATGAACGTATGTCAGATTTCTTCATGTCTCGCTGTTTTCAGATGTTTTCCTGCCAGACGTCACCGGATGATGACGCTTCCTTCCTTTTCTTTCCTTTCCTTTCCTTTTCCTTTCCTTTCCTTTCCTTTTTACTCTTTCCTTTCCTCTTTCTTTCCATTCCTTTTCTTTCTCTTTTCCTTCCTTTCTTCATTTTCCTTTCCGTTCTTTCTTTCTTTTACTTTTTCCTTTTCCTTTCCTTTCGTTTCCTTTCCTTCCTTTAATTTCCTTTTCCTTTCCTTTCCTTTCCTTCTTTTCTTTCCTTTCCTTTCCTTTCCTTTCCTTTCCTTTCCTCCTTTCTTTCCTTTCCTTTCCTTTTCCTTTCCTTTCCTTTCCTTTTCCTTTCCTTTCCTTTCCTCCTTTCCTTTCCTTTCCTTTCCTTTCCTTTCCTTTCCTTTCCTTTCCTTTCCTCCTTTCCTCCTTTTCCTTTCCTTTCCTTTCCTTTTCCTTTCCTTTTCCTTTCCTTTCCTTTCCTTTCCTTTCCTTTCCTTTCCTATCCTTTTCCTTTCCTTTCCTTTCCTTTCCTTTCCTTTCCTTTCCTTTCCTTCCCTCCTTTCCTTCCCTCCTCTCCTCCTCACCTGTCACCAGTGAATATCCTCCGCTGTCGCAGAGCAGCAAAGGCCCCTCCCCCGCTCTGGGATTGGCTGGTGCCGCTGTGTCATAGATGGGCGTGGCAGAATGTGAGGAGCTGATTGGCCTAGCCCGGGGCCTGACCGCGCTGTAGAGGGGGGCCGCCGCGGCGCCGGGGGGGTCGTTGTCATAGTGATGGGAGGAGGGCGGGGCTCTAGGGGCAGAAAACAAACAAACAGATTCATAAAAAGAAGAATATATTTATTTTCCCTTTGATTGAACTGTACATCTGTTTGTTGAAACTTAAATTTGTGCAGTACCTTTTTTTTTATTGTGGTATTTGTTGAAAATATAAATGCTAGTTTAAACCCACACTCCTGGAGGTTATCTTTTATTTTGTAAAATCAAACAGCTGGACGGCTCAGATGAACGGAGGTGTGTGTGTGTGTGTACCTGCCGGCGTCGGCGTGGGCCTGCCGCGGCTTGTTGACCACGGCGTACGTGTCGTTCATGTCAGTCTGCAGCGAGGACCTGATGGACCACAGAAGATCAATATGAAATCAATATCCAGAGTCAATAAGAGCAGGAGAGATCACGCGATGCGCCGCACGTTTATTTTCAAATTTCATCTTCTGATCCTTTATCAAGTGACTTTCAGTGGATTCAACAGCAGAATAATACAGATTATCATTTCCAGAGGTTATAGATTGTGACGCTCAGTTATCAACTGATTAACAGATAAATTAACTGACAAATAATCAGATAATGAATCAGTCAGGAGTCACGAGTCCAGCTGATAAAACCGATCAGATCAATATCAAAAGGATAAAAATGTCTGGCCAGTGACTGTGAGCATGCAACACTCACCGTAAGATATGACTTTATTGTGCTATTTTGTTTTGATATATTTAATATTAATCCTGTCTTAATTGCCCTCAGGTATAATTACAGGTATATCCTGTAATTATATCCCTAACATGTCTAACACAGCGAAGGTAATTTGAAATTTACACAGTTAGTTTTGAAAAACCGCCTGTGCAGCTTTTCATTTCTCGTAGAAAGCTGACGTATGTTTTGACGTTCTGCTGATCAAATGTGTCCGTCCTGATTGGCTGCTTTTCTTCTTCTCCCGTTGCAGCGTCCGGGGGGATTTTTCGCCCCCTGGTGGCTGCAGGACGGCAGCGTTGGTCCGTCTGTCTGCTTCACACCTCACACCCTCCAGGGCAGCGTTTCTCGAAAGCCGCTCGGTGGATCGGCGAGACGTTTGGTGAAAGACGCTCCTGCTCCCAGACGATGGAGCCTCTCCGCTCCGGTGACCTCATGACTTTTCCTCCAGCGCCAAATCAGTAATTTGTGGATCGTTTTCCTGCCTCCGGATGAAGGAACCGTTTCAACTTGGCGTCACCATGAAAAAAAATGATGAAGAAAAAATTTTTTTTAAAAAACTGTTCTTTCCATCTTTCTGGAAAATTGTACCTTCCATGTCGACGTTTTGTTTTCTGACAGCAGCTTTAACTTTACTGCCAGACCATGTTGTGCTAATTGTGTCTAATTAATTCATCATAATTCATTATTAATCATGAATTTATCAGTTTGTCATAGAAACGTCTTATTTTTCTTATTGCACCTGGTTGATTATAATTGAATGCAAATATTTCAGCTGAAAAAGAAACAATAATTTGATTTAAAAATATATTCAAAGCATCTCGGGGGGCGGGATGAGACAGACGGCTCTGCTCTGACGCCACCTTCAGACCAAAGTGTCCCACCTGTAGGACAGGTATGTCCACATCTATGACATCATGATGTGAGCTGAGGTCCCTCACGCTCCTGAAGGAAGACTCCTCTTTGTTTTGACTTTTGTTCTGGTGCTGGTTCTAGTTTAAGTTGATGTCACAAAATCTGTCAGACCTGCTGCCGTGGAATTAAAAAAAAAAAAAAAAAATACATTCATGCCACCGAGAAGAGGAGCTCAGGCCGCGCTGGTGACCTCATGACCTTTCCCTGCAGCGCCCCCGCCTGGCAGAAGCAGACAAAGCGCCCGGAGAGTTTTGCAGGCTGGAGGTTTGAGTCTGTCAGAGGAAGTGTGGAAGGTGTGAAACGCTCAGAATCTGTTGCCAATCTGCGTCTCAGCAGGAAGTCCCTCGGCTCCCGGCTTCCTGGTTCGGCCGAGGGGCCCTGGTCGCCATGGTTACGCCGCTGGTGAGGCTGCGGTGCGGCGCGACCAGGCCGGCTCGCTGGTGGATCTACAGTTGAGCCGCACAGGAAGCAGCAGGCGGCGCGGTGACAGACCGAGATACAGACTCTGAGCTGAGCCTCCGCCACTCCTCCGCTCCGCGCCTCCTCTCCTGCCGGTCTCCATGGCAACAGGGTAACACATTGGGATGGAGGGATGGAGGAATGGAAAAGGAGGGTGGGGAGGTGTTAATTTAACACCTTGGGGTGAGACATCCTGCCTGTCTGTCTCTCCAACCGTCTCCCTGCCTACAAAGATAGACAGACAAACAGATAGACAGACAGACAGGCAGACAGACAGGCAGACAGACAGACAGACAGGCAGGCAGACAGACAGACAGGCAGGCAGACAGACAGACAGACAGACAGGCAGACAGACAGACAGACAGGCAGGCAGACAGACAGACAGACAGACAGACAGGCAGACAGACAGACAGACAGGCAGGCAGACAGACAGACAGACAGACAGACAGACAGGCAGGTAGACAGACAGGCAGGCAGACAGACAGACAGGCAGACAGACAGACAAGCAGGCAGACAGACAGGCAGACAGACAGACAGACAGGCAGACAGACAGACAGACAGACAGGTACCTCTTGGTCAGTGGGTGAGCTGTGGCTGTAGGTCTGTCTGCTCTCAGTGGGTCAGGTTCATGGTACGCTGCCGGTTTCCCCTGGAGAACAAACAGAAGCTTCCTTTAGTTCCACGCACACACACACACACACACACACACACACACACACACACACACACCTAAACACACTGCATGAGTCTCTGCTGGGCTCTGATCACGCCACACACACTCCTCTGCCTGGTTCGATCCCCAAACTTTGTTCCTGGCTCGGCGGCGGCCGCCAGACGGCGCGTGGGCCTCAGACACTTGGACCCGACCTGAGATTCCCCGAACGCGGCGCCGTGCGTCCGACGCTCGGCCTCCTCACTTTCTGGATGAGCTCGCAAAACTATAACCCAGAAAACTGTTTCTGAGCCTAATCTGTGTCTTAATCCCGGGATTAAAGCAGCAGGAGAGCTCAGGGCCAGAGGCAGCTTTAAATGACTTCCCCCCGCCTGCTGATAGATTCTCACACTGACCTGCATCCAATAAACTGATCTCATAATGTGTGTGTGTGTGTGTGTGTGTGTGTGTGTGTGTGTATGTGTGTGTGTTATTCAGGCTGGTTTAATTTTCCAAGGTTTTTTTTTTCTTTTTTTTTTCTTTTTTCTTTTTTTTTTTTTTTGATATTTGTTCCTTTCTCTTCCCCTTTTGTCGTCTCCCCCCAAATGTTCTATGCGACATTATAATCATTATCATTAGTATTATTATTTATTCCAATACCCAGTTCATGCTTTGCCTTTTTATTTATGTTTATTTTTGCATTATTTACGACAGTCGACATTGCTGTCTGTGTATGCCTTACATCTTCTGCACCAATATTTCATTTTTTTTTTTTTTGCTCTATTTTGCTCTGACTGTATTAGGTTATGTTTTCAACCATCATTCTTTGTCAAATAAAATAAAATAAAATAAAATAAAAAAACATTCTGCACACTCACAATTACCACAGAAAATAAATGCTTTTAAAATGCAAAATAAATAAATAAATTAAATAAATAATAATAATAATAATTTTGCGAGCTTTAGGAATAAAAGTAGCTCATTCTTTGCTGCAGTCATTTTCATCAAACCAAAATAATTAAGGATTTTTGCTCTAAGGTGCACATTATCATGCAAAGCAGCAAAACCATGGCACAATACCAAAAAATAAAAATGAAAAAATCCTCATAATATTTGTTTCTAAATATGCAGCTGATGAGGTTCAGCCGGATGTTTCTCTAATTAAGAACTCGCCTGCTTCTGCGTTACAGAGGCTCGTTTACTTTCTGTTAAACCTGCAAAAAGGAAAAGCTGAAAAATGTTCAGCTGTGTGACGCAAAAGAGCCACAACTCAAGAGCTCACGTCTATCACACACACACACACACACACACACACACACACACACAACACGTCAAACCACTGCAGTTTCATTTGGCTGTAAAGGCTGTTTTTAGCACAAAAAACCGTCAGAACATTTCTGCCCAATCAGAGCGGAGCATGTAAATGTGGATTTAACGCCAAATCACCCACAAAACTAAAAAAAAAAATAAACACCTTAAAAACAGGAAAAGACCTTGAGACGTTGAGGCAGAAACAGATTAAACTCAGCATAACAAAATAAAAGTAGTAATAAAAGATTACATAAGATTTTAAAAAGAAAAAAAACAAGCAAACAAATAAATAAGTAAAAAACACACACACAAAAAAAAAACTCCAAACAGTAGATAGAAAGTAAATGAGTGGTTAAGAGTGCAATATAAAATAATTCAATATTAACAAAAAAGAGAGGAGGTGTAGAGGTGAGTAAAACCTGAAAATAAAAGGACTAAAACAAAAACAGGTGAGAAAATGACAAAGAAGGAAACAGGCTGAAGTAGATAAATAAATAAAAGAAGTCAGATTCAGTTAAAAGCCAGCCTGAAAACTTGAGTTTGCTTTTCAAAATAACATCACTGCTTTGCAGGAGTATTTAATGCTTTGGCCGTGAAATTTGATCGCTTGAACAGACTCGTGTCAAAACTGTTCGATGTGAGAATATCTGACCACGTCTGCCGCCGGATCAGAGGCTTTCTGACAGATCACTGCCAGAGGCTGAGAGGAGGAGCCTTCAGCCTCAGCACCGCCTCCCCTCAGGGCTGTGTGCTCTACACCACCTCCACACACACACGACTGCACCTCCACACACACCCGACTGCACCTCCACACACACCCCAGCTACAGCATCACAAAGTTCACTGATCTCATCTCAGGAGGGGATGAACCC
Source organism: Myripristis murdjan (assembly GCF_902150065.1). NCBI lineage: Eukaryota > Metazoa > Chordata > Actinopteri > Holocentriformes > Holocentridae > Myripristis > Myripristis murdjan. The sequence goes on from NC_043986.1 coordinate 1,148,648, forward strand.
GCACACCGGGACGAGGCGGAGCGTCTGTCTGTGAGCTGCACGGAGAAAAGCCTGATCCTGAACGCCAAGAAACTTGGACTTGGCGTTGAGTTTTTATGAGACTGTGTAAACAATACTCTGTGCAATACACTGGAACACAAGTGCAATATACACTACTCACAAAAAGTTAGGGATATTCGGCTTTCAGGTGAAATTTCAGGATGAACCTAAAATGCATTCTAACCTTTCCAGGTGAACTTAATGTGACCTTCTGTAAACTTTTGAATGCACATGTCCAACTGTTCAGTGTTTCAGTACTTTTTGCACAAGTTGCTGTTCTCTAACAAGGAGCTTAACGGCAAAATTCACAACAGGTGTTTGATCCATGAATCGACCAATAAATTTCCTGGTTCAATTAGAATTGGTATTTAAACAGTCCTCCTCATCATGCTGTTCACATTTTGACATCATGAGACCAAGACGACACCTAACAGTTGTTCAGCAGCACCTCACCATTGCGAGGCTTCAAACAGGATGTTCTCAGACGGAAGTGGCCACTGAGCTTAGAGTGTCACAGAGTGTCATCAGCAGGTTGCAACAGAGATACAGAGAGACTGGAAGAGTCACAGAAAGGCATAGAAGTGGACGTCCTTTGGCCCCATCCCACACTGATGACTGCTTCATTGTGAACAGTGCCCTGTGGAACCGGATGATGAATGCCACTCAACTCCAGGCACATTTAAGGGAGGTGAGAGGCACCCAAGTGTCACGTCAGACCATTCGAAACCGTTTACATCAGCATGGTCTGCGTGCTAGACGACCTGCAAGGGTACCTGACCACACCACCAGGCACAGGTGTCATCGTCTTGCATGGGCCAGGCAGCATTTACGCTGGACGAGGGACCAGTGGGCCTCAGTGCTGTTCTCTGATGAAAGCCGATTCATGTTGAGCAGAAATGATGGCCGCCAACGATGTTGGAGACGTCAAGGAGAGCACTATGCATCAGCCACTGATGTCACCAGACGAGCCCAGAATTTCCCTGGTTGGGATCAATAAAGTATATCTATCTATCTATCTATCTAATCTTTGGTGGTGGTGGTGTTACTGTGTGGGCAGGTGTGTCTAGTCAGTACAGAACTGCCCTAACGGTACAGTGACAAGCCCATACTACCTGAATAACATCATTAATCCAGTCATTGTGCCCCTGCATGAACAACACAGGCCTAATTTCATCTTCATGGACGACAATGCTCCAGCTCATCGAGGTCGTATCATTAGGGAACGGCTGCTGGAGACTGGGGTACCTCAGATGGAGTGGCCTGCACTTTCTCAGACCTGAATCCCATAGAAAACCTATGGGATCAGCTGAGTGGCCGTGTAGAGGCTCGGAGCTCTGTACCCCAGAACCTCAATGACCTGAGGGCCGCCCTTCAAGAAGAGTGGGATGCCATGCCTCAGCAGACAATAAGTCGACTTGTGAACAGCATGAGACGTCGCTGTCAAGCTGTAATTGATGCTCAAGGGCACATGACAAGTTATTGACACTGACATTTTTTGTTGTGGTATATCCACCACTGTTGTTGGCTTTTGTTTCAAGAAATTGTTTGAGATGAGGAAATCACCAGAGTATGCTTCTACTTAAATGCCCTACTTTCATGATATAATATCACTGTAGTGTGAACTTTTTACATTTTCCGTAAATTTCCCCAAAAGCCCAATATCCCTAACTTTTTGTGAGTAGTGTAATATAATGTGCAATAACAAGGACTGAAATATTGATTTTTTCAATGTGAATGCTGTTGCATTGTCAATGTTGTGTTGTGCACGATAGTGTTTTTATTTATTTTTTCCCGCTTTCCATTACACCGTATTACAGTGCATTCTCTTATACTTTTCTTCTTGTGTGTTTTCTACCATAGTTTTTAAAAAGGCACTAAGGAGGACTGCGCCTTTCAATTTCGTCGGACTTGCTGCAGTGACAATAAAGACATTCCATTCCATTTATTGATAAAATTTTGTTGCGGTAAAATCTGTCATGTGTGTCTCCAGCAGGGTGCCTTGACCTCTGACCTCCAGCTGTGTGAATGAAAATGGGTTCTCTCCCCTTTGCAGACACGCCCACCTTCTGCTAATCCCATGCAGTTTGGGCCCCAAAGCCTGCAGTCCACATGTGTTCTTGTGGCCTGTTGTAAAATGGTGTGTGTGTGCAGACTGGGGCCTAAACAGTCTTGGAGCTGCATCAGTTGGCTTTGACTGGAAAGCTGAGACTCTTGTGGATCCAATGAGCCACATTTGATTCCTGTGTGATGATGTTGGCCCCCATAGCAGCCATTTCACTGCAGGCAGAGACTTTTGTCAGTCTTGTAGAAAATCACCTGTAGTGACCTGAGATTTGAAAAGCCAGTATTGGATCAGGAGATAAACACGGCGTCTCGGCCCCGTCGGTCACACAGGTTTATGGTTTATGGTTTATAGTGAGCCATAAACGCAGATCAGTCGTGTTCTGTGTTATCAGTTTTCATCAGGAACTGACAAGCAGGAAACCACCAAACCGGCTGTTATCGAAACGCTCGGAGAGAAACACATGAACAGATAAATCTCTGGAGGAAAGTCTTTGTCAGATTAATTAATACATTTCTGAAAACATAACTACATTTTTGGTTTTTGAGGATTTTGTTTTTTTAGTTTTCCCTCTGACGCCGCCTGCAGGACTTCACCACAGGTGTGTTTTGTCATCGTGTTTGAGCTGAATTCTGTCTGCATTAGAAATATCAAAGCCATGAAACAATGACTGATCGATAGGTGGATCAAACACAGCTGTAACAGGCGCCTTAAAGCCCAACTCCTCCACAACACCAATAAATAAATCCAACACTTTCCCTGTTTGAACTCAACCTGCTGCATTTCAGGCGTAAACACCTGATCCGTCACCTGATGGGACTACGCTGCAAGAGGATTTCATGTTTCATGTTTGGACCTTTTATTGTGAAATCTGATCCCTGGCACAGTTTTATAGTGTTTTAATGCGTCGCTCATGTTCTGTGTTATCAGTGCTCATCAGGCGCTGACAAGCAGGAAACCAGTGAAGCTGCTGCTATTCAAACGCTCAGAGAGAAACAAGTGAATCAATAAACCTCTGGAGGAAAGTCGGCGTCAAACCGAAGACTCTTTGTCAGATGAATTAAAGTGTCTCTGAAAACATGATGAGAGGAGGAGGAGGCTGAGGCAGACCTACCTGCTAGCAGAGTTCAGTCCAGCTGTTTATCACACAGTCTCAGTGGGTTTGATAAAAGTTATTCCTGTTAAATGCAGCAGCAGAGTCACTTCTGACTAGACGTCCCCTCTCCTGTGTCCTAACGTCTTCTCCTGTGTCCTAACGTCCTCTTTTGTGTCCTAACGTCCTCTCCTGTGTCCTAACGTCTTTTGTGTCCTAACGTCCTCTCCTGTGTCCTAATGCTCTCTCCTGTGTCCTAACGTCCTCTTTTGTGTCCTAACGTCCTCTCCTGTGTCCTAACGTCTTCTGTGTCCTAACGTCCTCTTTTGTGTCCTAACGTCCTCTCCTTTGTCCTAACGTCCTCTTCTGTGTCCTAACGTTCTTTCCTGTGTCCTAATGTCCTCTCCTGTGTCCTAATGTCCTCTCCTGTGTCCTAATGTCCTCTCCTCTGCGTCCTGGCGTCCTATCCTGTGTCCTAACGTCCTCTCCTGTGTCCTAATGCCCTCTCCTGTGTCCTAATATCCTCTCCTGTGTCCTAATATCCTCTCCTGTGTCCTAACGTCCTCTCCTGTGTCCTAATGTCCTCTCCTGTGTCCTAATGTCCTCTCCTGTGTCCTAACGTCCTCTCCTCTGCATCCTAATGTCCTCTCCTGTGTCCTAATATCCTCTCCTGTGTCCTAGCGTCCTCCCTGTGTCCTAGCGTCCTCCCTGTGTCTCTGCGTCTCTGCAGCCGACGCGCTCTGCACCGTCTGCTCTGAACAAACACTTCTTCTGTCCTCACAGTTTCTGACAGCTCATTTGCATACAGGAAGTTGCCAGCCAAGTACTTCCTCTTTCATGCTGCAGCAACTTCCTCTTTCTGCAGCTGCTTTTTTCCCCTCTGCTTTCTCTCTCTCTCTCCGTCCTTTCATCACATCACATCACATCAATCTCAGAGAGAGGGAGAGAGAGAAAGAGAGAGAGAGAGAGAGAGAGGGAGAGAGAGAGAGAGAGAGAGAGACAGAGAGAGGAAGAGAGAGAGAGAGGGAGAGAGACAGAGAGAGGAAGAGGGAGAGAGAGAGAGAGAGAGGGAGAAAGAGAGAGAGAGGGAGAGAGAGAGGGAGAGAGAGAGAGAGGAAGAGAGAGACAGAGAGAGGAAGAGGGAGAGAGAGAGGGAGAGGCAGCTCCCAGATGAAACCACAAACCAGTGAAATTATTCACATTTCTTAACAAATCAAAACTGAAACTCTCCAGCCTCCAGCCACAAAGATACATCTGCTGCTGCTGTGTGTGTGTGTGTGTGTGTGTGTGTGTGTGTGTGTGTGTGTGTGTGTGTGTGTGTGTGTCTCACCTGCGGCAGGTTGCAGTACATGCTGTCCGCTGACTGCAGGACTCTCTCGAACATGCAGACGACGGCAGTGAAGATGAACTGATACTGATCCTGCAGGGAGAGACAGAGCCACGTGCACGCCAACATGCACGTGCACCAGTCATTCTGACCCTTTAGCCTAAACGTGGAGATGTGTTTCCACCTGCAGGGGGCGACGTGGAGGCTGAAAACATCACCTTGTGTTCAAATGTGTTGTTGCTGCACAGGAACCCTGAGACACGAGGTGGAAATGTTTCGTATTTCTGCTTTTTCAGGTTTATCTCGTGCGTAGGAGTTGATATTGTATGTTTTTTTTTTTTAATTAATGAAAGTTATGGCTTTATTTGGCAAAGGAATACTTAATTCAGCTTTGCCTTGAGGTATCAGGCTGATTATTGTAAGAATAGGGACGGTGTGCAGAATGCAGCGTGGACTTTCTGAGTTAATATCTCTCATACATACGAGATATTATCTCAAACAGATGACATCAACTCCAGTTTAGCTGTTATTATTATTAAAGAGAGAAAGAAGGTCCACCTCGCCTCCCAGGGCTTCCACATCACTGACTCCATTTATGGAGATATTCAAGCACCAAGACTGTGTGTTTCCACCTGCAGGGGGCGCCGCTGAGGCTGAACAGAGGCAGAGGAGCAGCGGTCAGCGGGAACCTTGAACCTTGAACTGAGTAACCTTGAATTAAAGGTTACTGTATATATAGTAATATATATATAGTAACCTTTTAACTCAAGGTTACTATATATATAGTAACCTTTTAACTCAAGGTTACTATATATATATATTACTATATATATAGTAACCTTTTAACTCAAGGTTACTATATATATAGTAACCTTTAATTCCCTGTTTAAATATCTGTTCTGGCATTTATTCCTTATATTCCTTATTAGCGCATATCAAATCAGATAATGTGTGATATGCATGTGTAAACAGAATAATTCAAAGAACTTGTAATTGACTTTTTTTCTTGTCTTTGTGTGTGTAATCAACTTGTGAATTTTTATAGTGATATCTGAAAGTCAAATGTTGAACCCCTTTCCCCTGTGTGTTAAAAACAGTGTTTTTTGGTAATATGTGGTCATAAATAGGTGATTTTCCAAACTTTCCACCAATGGGATTCTTTGGGACTTTATTCCCCTCACTCAGGACAAACTGAGGATACAGAATCAGTTGAGTTTGGTTCTCTTGCAATTTGTCCCAGGTTGACCCCAATTTTGGCCTAAAATGACTGGACTAATGAAGGAAATGTGGAACATTTAGGAAGCAGATGATTGGTTCTCCTGTGGTTCTGCAGCCAGTCAGCAGCACAGAGCCTCAATGCCAGTGCTAATCTGCTCAAACTCACAGCATTTTACAGCCATGGATTATAATCTCAGTTTATAATCCTGTCTGCAGCAGAAATATGGACAGGAACAGTCCAGTTACTGATCAATATCTGGATCAAATGGACTGATCAGTTTAGAGCATTGAGCCCCACTGACCCACACAGATTCTGCTCTGTTTAGCTCAGTGCTGCCCCCACTGGACACAACACTGACCTGCAGGCTGTTTAGCTCAGTGCTGCCCCCGCTGGACACAACACTGACCTGCAGGCTGTTTTTCTGTCTCACAGCAGGTAATGAGTATGTGTGTATGTGTGTGTATTTGTGTGTGTGTGTGTGTGTGTGTGTGTGTGTGTGTGTGTGTGATGATGGTGTCATACTTTGGTCTGCACAGCAGATGGTCTCTGCCTCCTCAGCTGCAGGACAATCTGCATGATGCTGAAGTCGGGGGTGAGCTGCTGTGAGGAACCACACAGGAACTCAGTCAGCTGATCGACTGAAGAACTGAAGAACCGAGAGCAGGAACAACAAGCAGCTCAGCTCCCACTGCAGCTCTGTCTAACTTCAACTGGACTTAAAGGGGAATTCTGCTCATTTTCAGCCTGGGTCCTATTTGTCCACCTTTTGTGGAAAAATGTAATCAGTTTACCCGTCAAAATGTGTCCTCTAAAACAGTGTTTCTCAACCACTGGGCCGGGGCCCATTGGTGGGTCGCGAAGCACCATCCAGTGGGCCACAAATATGTTTCAAGTTGAAGCTAATTTTCCACCAAGAAGTAATTTTAGTAGAGCACAATATTGATAAAATGTATGATTGAAATTCAATGTTTTAAACACAAACTAGGCATAACAGACATATCTTAAAAATAATATCCTATCTTGCTTGAGCTTTACAACATGATCAGTTTGAAGCACTCAGATAATAACCTAATTAGAATGGAATATAGATTATATAAAATAAGCGGGTGTTGGGCCCCACCCTGTTGAAAATACTAATAGGTGGGCCTTGGAGTAGAAAAGTTTGAGAACCCCTGCTCTAAAAGTGCCTGAGAACATCACGGTGCTCGGTGTTAGACTCAAATGATCAAAAAAAAAAAAAAAAAAAAAGTATGTGATTTGATGTCAGTGTCTTTTCCCTCGTTTTGTAACAACCTGACACATTTAGGAAGAAACACGCTGAACGCACAACGTTATAAAACTTTCCCACATTCTGTAACAGTCAGAGCTGCTGTCTGTCAGAGAGGCTGACCAGGTGTTAGACCCCCCCACCCCCACCTTCCCCTTTTCCTTAACGTCTCTCAGGGGGCGGGTCTTGGACTGTGTGGGCGGGTCTTGGAAGGGTCTGTTTTGGGGTCTGCAGGTTGCAGTTAGATACTTTTAAAAAGTATCAGAAAAAGAATCAGACTGGGAGGGGTGGTGGTGGTGGTGGGGGGGGGGGGAGGGGAGGGGGTTAGAAAAGGTGCAGTTTACTGCTCTCGAGTTCATTTCAGTAAATAATAAAGTGTAACACCTGAAGTGAATGAAGACAGCAGCTGTTGCATGTTACCACATATTACAATGAATTATTACATATTCATGTAAAAGAACTCCTGCAGTAGAAAAAGGTTTTATTACATAATATGCAGAAAGTTATTGTACAATGTGTTATTACAGGGTTCTACAGGGTTCTCACTGCTGGAGAACGAGTGTGAACACGAGTCAAACCTCTGCAGTTTTACAGAATGCTCCTTTAACTGCAGTGTTAGCTGGAGTACAGGCAGCAGCTGCAGTAGTACTCATACTGTAACAGTAACAGTAAAAATGATAGTACTAATGTTAGTAGAGGTGGCTGTAGTACTAACAGCAATACAATCAATACAAAAAAACTAACAATACTTTTAGTAGTAGTTATAGTAGTACTAATAGTTGATCTGATAGTAACAGTAATACTTGTAGTAGTAGTGGTAGTAGCAGAAGTACCAGCAAAAAGGGTAAAAACATTACTATAGAAGTTGTGTAATGGGTTGGAGTAGCAGTCAAAGTAATACTTAGTATCAGCAGTACAAATAACAGTAGTATAGCACGTATTACAGCAAATAATAGCGCTGGTAGTAGTTTTAGTAATACTGAAGGTAGTACTAATAACAGTATTAACTGTAGGACTGTAAACTATAAAGAAAGGATTAGTAGAACTTGTAGTAGTGTTAGTATTAACAGTAAAATTATAAGGAGTACTAACAGTATTAGTTGTAGTACTGACAGAAGTACTTTTTTTCATCCAGCTGAACATTCAGTAACACTGATGTGTGTGTGTGTGTGTGTGTATGTGTGTGTGTGTGTGTGTGTGTGTGTTTGTGTGTTACCTTGGTAACCAGCAGGTCATAGATGTAGTCGAGAGCACAGATCACTCCTGTCCGCCCACAGCCCGCACTACACACACACACACACACACACACACACACACACATACACACACACACACACACACACACACACACACACGGCTCTCAGCTGTGTGCATGTTAACTGTGCCATCGTTAGCAAGTGTCACCTGCTGCATATTCACAGCCTCCTGCTTTCTGTGTGTGTGTGTCTGTACGTGTGTGTGTGTGTGTGTGTGTGTGTGTGTGTGTGTACGTGTGTGTGAGAGATAAGATGCCATATGGATGATATGGCCTGTTGAATGTTAATGACCATCTGACCTGCGATCTGTGCTGCTGGCAAAAACAAGATTCTGTAATGATCTGGAATTAACAGGCATTTAGAGTGTCAGTGTGTGTGTGTGTGTGTGTGTGTGTGTGTGTGTGTGTGTGTGTGTGTGTGTACCTGCAGTGCACCAGCAGAGGCGAGGTACTTGCTCCCTGCGTGCTCCTCGCTCGGTCCAGCAGATTGAGAACTCGAGCGGCTTCAGAGGGAACGTCGTGATCCGGCCAGGACAGAAACTGATACTGACACACAGGACGGGTTTCCTGAGGGAGGGAGAGAGAGAGGGAGAGGGAGGGAGAGAGAGAGAGAGAGAGAGAGAGAGAGAGAGAGGGAGAGAGAGAGAGGGAGAGAGAGAGAGAGAGAGAGAGAGAGAGAGAAACAGTCAAACCAAATTAAAGTAGATCTGTGCCGCCGTGACGAGGCCGGGCCTTTTTCATTCAGAGCTCCAGTCGCTCTGATCCAACATCTGCAGCCTCACTGGATTATTAGATTAGATTAGATTATGTATTATTTTTGTCTATTTTGCTTTGTTATTTCTTTTGTTTATTCACATTATTTATTCTTACTATGAAGACTGAAGACTTTTCCATTGAACCACATTAAGGGTTAATATTCTACGCTGCACATTAACTTTCAACGTCCTGCTTTATCGTCTTATTCTCCTTTTAGCTTCTTTTTATTAATTGTTTTTATGTATGTTTTCCTGTGTTGCTTTCATATTGTTTTAATGCCTTCATGCTCTAAGTAAAGCACTTTGAATTGCCTTGTTGCTGAAATGTGCTGTACAAATAAACTTGCCTTGCCTTACTATGGGTAAAAATGCACAAATGATCATATGATAACACGTTGTTTATGTGTTTATGGGTATATGGTTTAAAAAAAAATGTAAATTGGATAAATCATATGGAAGTAAACTGATAGAGTGGTTACTGAGTAGGATTTAAATAAGCAGACGCTTCTTTCTACTCCTTTTCGGACAGGTTTTGTTGATTCAACTATTCTGGATTGTTTTTTTTGTTTTTTTTGCATTGTGTTTTTTTTTTCACATGTTCAAAATAAAGCCTTCATTCATTCATTCATTCATATTATGACTGACTGACTGATTGATTAGTACACTGGCTTTCAAAGCGGGGTCCGGGGACCCTGGAGGGCCTCGCAGGGGCTCCTCAGTTTGATTTCACTTCATTTTATTTCAGGTAGAAACTGTTTGAAGGCAGAAAATGTGTGAGGCTCATCTGAATATTTTCCTCTTTGTGGTTTAGTCTCATCACTTCACTGGATTCCTGTCAAAAACACCAGACTGAAAAAAAAATAGAAAATAAAAATGATTGGTTTTCTTAGTTTACTGAGTTTTCGCTGCGATGTAAACGCTGACCTGTTGGTAGGTGACAGTCAGAGTCCTGATCACGATGTCTTCATTAGGACGAGTCTCCCCCTGCTGGAGACACACACACACACACACACACACACACACACACACACACACACTTGAATAATTTATTAATGTCCACATAAAGAGAAGTAGTAATAGGGCATAAATACTAATGATGCATCATCTGTTGAGCTTTTATTTCCCCTGAAGACCAACACACACACACACACATGCGCACACACACACACACACACACACGCACACACACACATGCGCACACATTAAAATGAGAGTAAAAGATGGAGGGGGGGTGAAAGATATATTTAATTTGACTATTTTAAAATATATTTTACACATATATATATTAAAACCTATTTAAAAATGTGTAGAATGTAGGTTGTGCTGTACAGTGTTGTGTGTGTGTGTGTGTGTGTGTGTGTTTGTGTGTGTTTGTGTGTGTGTGTGTGTGTTCTTACATTGCAGACGGTGAAGGGTCCAAATGAGGTCGACTGGTTCAGTGGAGCCCAGTAACACTCACACTTCTTCTACAGGGAGGAACACACACACACACACACACACACACACACACACACACACACGTCAAATATCCAGACGACAAAGGAAACCCTCGTCCTGCGTCCCCTGCCTGCTCTGTGTGTCCCTCTGCCTTTGCCGTAGTCCCGCCTGCCTCGTCTCCCCAGCACACCTGTCCTGCTGTAGCCCCGCCTCCTCCTCCCCCAGCCAATCAGCTGCCTGCCTGCTCCCCTGCCCACACACCTGCTCCTCAGCGTGCCTCTACACCTGAACATCACATGACCATGAGACACACACAGGAAGTTACCTTTCCCATCTCCACCTCTCTGCAGGCCATGATGATCACCTGCAGCACACACACACACACACACACACACACACACACACACACACACACACACACACACACACACACACACGTCCGTCTGTTCATACGGTGATCAATTTATGATAATTTTATAAAGATCATTACAACATCATCATTAGGGAGTCAATGGGAATGTGAACACTGAGCGTTTAGAGGAAAAAATTAAATGTAATAAATTAACAAATACGTTAACAGACTAAATGAATAATCAATTAAAACACTAATGCATTAAATAAATCAATACACTCATGATAATTAAATTCAGTTCAGAAAGTAGATAGGCCTATAATATAATAATCCATTCTGGCTCTCACACACAAACACAGTCCTTTCACATACGTATAGTTTCACTCTTACATGAATGTGTTTTCATTCTCACACAGACACACTTTTATTCTCATATTTATATATTTTGAACGCACACATTTGTACATTTTGACCTCATGCATATGCAGCCAGTGTGCATGTGTAATATCATAAATAATAAGTGTATGTAAGAAAAATGTACGCATGCAATAGGAAAATATGTGTATGTGAAAGGAGGATTTATGTGAGGATTACGAAGCCGGGATTATGGATTATGGCTTGTACGGCCCCTCATGCTTCACCAGAAGTCTTTTGGATTTTCTTTTTTTTTAATTATTAATTTGGTTTATAAATATTCGTCTCCCTGATGCTTCGTAACGACAGGTGGGACTCACCTTGACGCCGTGCTGCCACGTCATCCTCCAGAAGTCGAGCAGGGTGCTGCTGAGCGGGCCCTGCGTGGCGATGTACCGCCTGCCTGCTGTCGCCCCCTGCAGGAGACACACACACATTACAGCACAGCACATAATACACACTCCCCAAACTCCTTCATGTGAAACACACCTGGGGATTTTTAAATTCAAATTAGATGCACTGACCTGGGCCCAGAATCCTCCATCTAAGTGTATTTTTGCTGTTAGATGTGTATATGTATTAATAAATATTAATACAGTGGGTAGGGATATAAAAATAGAAAGTGTGATAGTTATTCTCATTTTTTAAAATAATGTTAAGCCTCATTTTTTTGAACTACAGGTGAAACACCGTGCGCTCTCATGATGTTCCCTTCCACACGTCCTGCTCTTTCCTCTTTTCTCTTCTTATGTTCTGTGGTTTGTTGTCTTTGTTTCCTTGTTACAGTATTGTTGTTGTACTTGCTACTGTTATGTACATGTATATGCATGTACTGTCTTATTTCTATACATATCCATAATCTTGTACACATACATATGCACTTGAATTATATTTGTCTGTAACTTCTTTGACACACACACGTATTTCAAATTTTGTTTCTTCATTTTAATCTTTGTTCATTTCTTTGTATTATCCTTATAATCATTAATATCAGAATCAATACCACTTTTGCCATTATTATTTATGTGATTATTATTTTTTGTGTAACTTACTGATATGTTTGTTTACTTGTTTGTTTACCCCTCATGTCAGTGTAGTATCTGTGCTCAGTATCCTCTAAAAAAAATAATTTAATCATTCATGTTTCCCACAGAGCTTACATAAAGGGCACAGAGGAGATTAAAAAAGACAAAGTACAAAAACAACAGAAACCAAAGAATAAAATGGGGAGGAGGGAAGGGAGAAAGGACAGATGGGAAGAAGGAAGGAAGGAATGAAGGAAGGAAGGAAGGTGGTAAGGAAGGAGGGAAGTGGGTGTTGTCACCTGGATGAAGCTGGCGTTGATGTAGTCTCTGTCAGAGTCACTGGTCAGCAGAGAGAGAACCACCCGGGTCTGGTCATCTACACACACACACACACACACACACACACACGCCCAGAGTGTATATTTGTGTGAATGCCTCTTTAATTTGTAACTTTCCCCTCTGGTGTCTGACTGCAGGAGGCAGAATTAAAACTTCACTGTAATAATAATGCTACCACTACTACTACCAATAATAATAATAATAACAATAATAATAATTGTCTTATTGATGTAGCACTTTTCAAGACTGTGTGAAGAAAAAGAAGAAAGAAAAGGAGGTAAAGTGGAGGAGAGAGAACGACAGAAGAGAAATGTAGGCCAAAAAAAAAAAAAAAACAAGAGAAGGAAAGAAACTTTTCTAACTTTTTTTTTTTTTTGGTGTTTCTAAAGGCAGTTTCTCCGCGAGGCTGACGGAGCTTCACCGACACAAACTGCTCAGCTCCTCAGCTGAAGCAGAAGAAGAGGGTGGGATTAAATCTGTCAGATTACAGACATCAGGCTGCTACCTGCCTTTTTAAATATTGGTGTTAATATTAATATTGGGTTAAAATCAGTTTGTCAAAGAGGTTATTCTTTAGATCTGAAATAAAATGACTGTAAAAATGTTTGACAGTATATTTTTTCATTTTGCATCTTTTTTTCATTCTCTTTGTCTCATTGTCTTTATTCTAACATTTCATTGAAAAGATATTTACTCTGGTAACAGTACTTATGTTTTGTATTTATTTTGTTGATTATTTATTTGTGTATTGCATATGGAATAAAGCCTGGGTCATAATTTGTATTTGAGTATATTTTGGCTGCTTGCGGTTCTCCCTTCCTGCCTGAGGGTGGAGCTGTTCAGCCTGTTTGAGTGTGTTTCCTCAGCATGCTGAGCTGCAGGTGGCGGCTGCTGATTGGACGGGAGGCTGATGGTGGTGACCACAGTTTTCAGCCTTTCCTTTTTCCTTTTTCCATATAAAAAACTGTATATATAAAAAAAATTCTCCACTGTTTAAGCTCCTCTTCAGGGTTAAAAAAAAAAAATCCTCTGGAGGGATGTGATGATGAGATAATCCCACTTGTTTCCAGAATGTTCTTGGATCATTTTCTTGTTCCGAGCAGCTGATGTGCCTCATTCTGCCTCGTGTCAACAGATTCAGACTCGTTCCCTGAGGCAGGTGAGGCTGGCCTGGAAACAGGTGGGATTATCTCATCCCACTGGCAGATTATTTTGACCTTGTTTGTGTAAAAGATTTAAGCTGTGAGGAGCAGACAGAGTGCAGGTGAGCTCGTCAGGTGAGCTCGTCAGGTGAGCTCGGCAGGTGAGCTCGTCAGGTGAGCTCGGCTCCTACATGGCAGGATGTCCTTGTATCGGTTCTTCTTGATGTTCTCCTTCAGCGCTCCGGCCTCGCTGCTCAAACTCAGATCTGTCTTCAGCCGCAGAGACTGGGAGCGAACAGTCTGCACACACACACACACACACACACACACACACAGGTTAGTGTGCATGACCAAATTAATCCAAAAAATTAATTAATTATACAATACAACACTGTGGTCGATGGAGGCTGCAGCAGTGCATTCTGGTCTATGAAAAATCAATATTATGGGTTTAATTAGACAACAAGTGAAATAAACTTTTAAAAAGTAGAAGAGATAAAACGTAAAAACGTATAAAAGTAGGGTAATTTGCTAAATGAGTCGAACTAAACTGAACCATAAACTGAAGTGAAACTGAAAAAATTATAATTTAAATGAACAAGAGTGATGTGATGAGACGATGAGCTCACATAACTTCTATTTTGTTCTGTTTCTAACGTTAACTGCTCTGATGCATTCAGGGACCGTAGGACTAATTTTACTGAGGCGTGTCTGTGGCTTCTCAAATCAACCCCTCAGTTTTTAAAATATACATACCCTAACCCTAACGCTAACACATTCTCATTTTCTGTCTCCTGCCGAGAACCGACAGCTTGTTGGTGTTTGTCTTTGTCTTTTATCTTCACGCACCAGTAATAACACACTTACGATACTCCCTTATCGGAGGGCTTATCTTTAATGTGGCTTGACGCAGCTTTTAATAAACAGCAGACAGAAATGTGAGCATGGCAGAGTGACGGTAACAGCTCTGTGACGGAGCCAAACATAAACACAGGAGTGCAAATATCCTGTATGAATGACAGTGGTAGTAGCAGTAACAGTAGTAGTAGTAGTAGTAGTAGTAACAGTAGTAGTAGTGGTACTACTAGTAGTAGTAACAGTAGTAGTAGTAGTAGTAGTAGTAGTAGTAACAGTGGTAGTGGTAGTAGTAGTAGTAGTAGTAGTAACAGTGGTGGTAGTAGTAGTAGTAGTAGTAGTAACAGTAGTAGTAGTAGTAGTAGTAGTAGTAGTAGTAGTAGTAACAGTGGTAGTAGTAGTAGTAGTAACAGTGGTGGTAGTAGTAGTAGTAGTAGTAGTAGTAACAGTAGTAGTAGTGGTACTACTACTAGTAGTAACAGTAGTAGTAGTTAGTAGTAACAGTGGTAGTGGTAGTAGTAGTAGTAGTAGTAGTAACAGTGGTGGTAGTAGTAGTAGTAGTAGTAGTAACAGTAGTAGTAGTAGTAGTAGTAGTAGTAACAGTGGTAGTAGTAGTAGTAGTAACAGTGGTGGTAGTAGTAGTAGTAGTAGTAGTAGTAACAGTAGTAGTTGTAGTAATAGTAGTAGTAGTAGTAGTAACAGTGGTGGTAGTAGTAGTAGTAGTAGTAGTAGTAACAGTAGTAGTAGTGGTACTACTAGTAGTAGTAACAGTAGTAGTAATAGTAGTAGTAGTAGTAACAGTGGTAGTAGTAGTAGTAGTAGTAGTAACAGTAGTAGTAGTGGTACTACTAGTAGTAGTAACAGTAGTAGTAATAGTAGTAGTAGTAGTAACAGTGGTAGTAGTAGTAGTAGTAGTAGTAACAGTAGTAGTTGTAGTAGTAGTAGTAGTAGTAGTAGTAACGGTGGTAGTAGTTGTAGTAGTCGTAGTAGTAGTAGTAGTAGTAGTAACAGTGTTAGTAGTAGTGGTAATAGTAGTCGTAGTAGTAGTAACAGTGTTAGTAGTAGTGGTAATAGTAGTCGTAGTAGTAGTAGAAGTAGTAGTAGTAGTAACAGTCTGACCAGCAGCAGGTTGCTATGGAAACAGGCGTACCAGTCTGACCAGCAGCAGGTTGCTATGGAAACAGATGAATCACCCTGACCCACAACACGTTGCCAAGGAAACAGATGAATCACTGACCAGCAGCAGGTTGCTATGGAAACAGACCCTTCAGTGTGACCAGTAGCAGGTCGCTATGGACACAGGCAAACCAGTCTGACCAGTAACAGGATGCTATGCAAATAGTCACTTCAGTGTGACCAGTAGCAGGTTGCTATGGAGACAGACACATCACTGTGGTTAACAGGTTGCTATGGAAACAGGCGGGCCGGTCTGACCAGTAACAGGTTGCTATGTAAACAGACACTCCAGTCCGAAAAGTAACAGGTTGCTATGGAAACGGGTCAATCCGTCTGACCAGCAGCAGGTTGCTTTGAAAACGGGTCAACCAGTCCAACCAGTATCAGGTTGCTATGGAAACAGCCGAACAAGTATGACCGGCAACAGGTTACTATGGAAATGGACAAACTTGTTAAGTTAACTTGAAATCAGAGTCAGAGCTGCTTTATTGATCCCCAGGGGGAAACTGGATCAGTTTAATTATATAGAAGTTAATTATATGGATCTCACTTCCCGCTCTACATGCAAATAAACACGGATCATTTCCATTAGCAAAGAACACGTGCGTTGTTGTTTTTATCCAGCAGGAGGCAGTAATGCTCCTTTCATTTCTGCTCTGCCAGAAATTAAAAGAAATTCACAAGAATCCATTCTGCCGTTTTGCCTTTTTCCACTTTGCTGCTGCTGCTTCTTCTTCTTGTGTTGCTCTTTAATACGACGCCGTTGGTGCACGACTGAGGACGTGGCGCCGCTCACACACAGGACGGTCCTTCAGTTCGGCCCAGGACACACCAGACACACACACACACACACACACACACACACACACAACGCTGAAAGAGTGTGTTCATATGCGGTTCAGTCCACCTCTGAGGGTGCTCTGATCCATCGGCTCTCAGTGTTTCCTCAGTGCGATGAGTCACACAGGTGAGAGGAGACTTTTCATTCAATCTCATTCAATCAACACTCTTGGTTGGAATAAGGAAAAAAGACAATAATCATGGCTGTCTGCAAGCGAACCAATCTTATTGTGCTGCTTTCTGCTGCTGAAACTGAAACCCAAGGAAGTGAGTGGAGAGGGAGAGAAGACCCAGCAGGTCATTTTCAGCTTCTTCATCTCTCACCATCGCCCAAAGTGTTACCCCACATTTTCCCATGAGATAAAAAAAAAAAAAAAAAAAAAAAAGTTTGGTTGTGCACAAAATGACACGGCACATCAGAGCAATCCAATAAAATATTCCAGTTGGTGTGTGAGTTCACAGTTTTCACCTGACAGAGGGTGTTTGTTGCAGCCAGGGACCTTTTGTTTTGACATCATTCGCTGATCTTGGGTCTCCCATTTCCCAGGACATCTTGAACGCAGCATGATGATGCAAGGAGCAGTTTCTTCACTCAGTCACAAATACTGTTCTGATTTTGTTATGTCTGTGGTAATAATTACAGCGCACCATAACTGCTCTGTTCATAATTAAGGTCAATGTAAAATCCAAGGTGTATTTTTTTATTTTAAAGCTCACAGCTGGCAGATTGTCTGCTCCAGGAAAGTGAAAACATTCATGACTGTAGAGCTACAGATCATAGATTTGGAGATTTACAGTAATAAAGTCGTCCCGGTACTGTGGCGCAGAGGCTTCACCTGTCCAGTTTTTAGGCATGAGCGCCCGTCAGGTGTTGGAGGACAGCAGGTGCAGATTTACCTGCACAAATAAAACATCAAAAAATAAAACTGCTGTCAGATGGAGGCAAAGCGCCATTTAGAATGAACTCTGTTGTTCAACAGGGTGACTCATTACTGCAGCCACGACACGGAAGCTGCTCCACTGGATTAATAATGAACCAACCTGAGAGTGTGTGTGTGTGTGTGTGTGTGTGTGTGTGTGTGTGTGCGCACAGAGAGAATGAGGAAGCAGGATTACTGACTAAGATCGACACAGGAACAGGCTGGGTTCAGTTGCAGCAGGAGTGTCTCACCTTGCAAAATGTAGCCTGCTCTCTATAAGATGAAATGTGTGTGTGTGTGTGTCTTGCAGGGACACACACACACACACACACACACACACACACACACACACACACACACACACACACACTTTTGTGCCACGCTACGAAACAAGTAGTGATCATTTTCATTCCATAGGGTTGTGGGGAAGTTACAGGGAGGTTTGCAGAACAAAAAGAACCAAAATAACTACAATACTTTACTGGACGACTCACATTTTCGGATTTGTGGAAAATCTCATATGTCAAGTCAAAACCCTGTAACTCTAATTTTGTAAATGATCACATTTTAACCTCAGCTGAAGGATTGTATGTTCCTCCGTGGGTTCAGAAGATCCTCAGCCTGATGAAGCTGTTTGCGCTGAGCTGCCTGGTGGTGAACCTGAAAACTCGGCCGTTTTTCTCGGTTCCTTAAAGGCCTCAGGAGCTCCGTTAAAGCTGCTGTGCGTTTCTCATTTTCCTGTCTCCACCCAGCTTGGTGCCTGTCTCACCTCGGACAGCCGGCCAATCACGGACCAGGTGATGTCACATGTCACAGGTATCAGGCTGATATCAGAAAATGTTTCAGGATCTCAAACATCAGCGGCGAACATCGATCACAGAGCCACGCCTTCTGTCAAGAGCACCGACGTTCAGCAACCACACAGCAGCAGCACCAAGACCAGAATGCACTGCTGCAGCCTTAAGAATACTACTACTATTACTACTACTACTACTACTACTACTACTACTACTACTGCTACTACTAATAATAATTTTAATTTATTGGCACTTTTCAAGTCACCCAAGGACAATTTACAAATTCTGATTACAGAGTCACTACATAATGAGACAATACTAGTGGGGTGAAAAAAATTATGACAGTAATAATAATAATACTACAAACCACAACGTCAACTATAATTATATAAACATTTAGAAGATGGGGTAAGGCTGTTTTTGTGATGTTTCTGATGTGCGTCAAAACAGATAGGTAATAAAGCAGAATGCAATAACACAGCAGAGCTCAGTGCAGCTACAGGAGAGGAGGGGAGGCCAACTGGAGATGGCAACTGTCTACAAGTGTGGCTTTCTCTAAAAACCCACAGCTGACTGCAACAAGTTCATGTTCCCTCTCTGTGGCTTGTTGAAAGACCTTCCAGGAAACACAGGAAATCACTGGTTTGAATGGAGGGTGAGGGAAGCCAGTTCTGTAAAATTATGAAATGCCGTTTATCATAAAACGACTGCTGAGACACCGCAGACCGAGCAGGATCACAGAGAGTGCAGCTTCAACAGCTGACAGGTCGGAAATAGGACGTTCCCGTGGAAAGTGATGTGGTGACAAAACTGTACATTGCTCCAAGACAAGACACACGGTTATCTTCCAGTGTGTGTGTGTGTGTGTGTGTGTGTGTGTGTGCAGTGTGGTGAGCTGTGTGAACGAGAGGTGAAAAACACTGCGAACGAGAGCAGGCAGAGACACCACAGTCTTCCACTTCACCATCACAGTCCTCACTGCATGTAAGAAGCAGAAGTAAAAATCTCCACATTACTAAGTCAGCTTCACTGTTCAAAACTTGTTTTTCTTCAATAAGGTAAAAAAAATAATGGATAATACAATGGATAATATGGAGATAATACCTCTTATTTCCAATGCAGATTCACTTTCTGGAATGTTTCTAGGAACAAGTATAAATGTGTTGAAACAAGGCAGAATGAGGCAGATCAGCCACTAAGATCAAGAAAATGACACTTCATCCAAGAAAACTCTGGAAACACTGCCAGGTGACCCGAACGACGGTCAGGTGACCCTAATGACCGCCAGGTGGCCCCAACGACTGTCAGGTGACCTCAACGACCATCGTTCACACCTGGATTCAAGTGACCGTAACGACCGCCAGGTGGCCCTAACGACTGTTGTTCTCTCCTGGTGTCAGGTGACCCTAATGATTGTCAGGTGACCATAACAAGCGTTGTTCACACCTGGAGTCAAGTGACCCTAACAACCATCAGGTGGCCCTAACGACCGTCAGTTGACCCTAATGACTGTCGTGCACTCCTGGAGTCAGGTGACCCTAACGACATTTAAGCTGGTCGTCACAGCAGGGAGGAGCACTAATGAGCCAACGACCTGGATAACAAACCATACAGGTGAAACACCTGGGAGTTCCCACCTGTCTGTCAGAGCTGAGGAAGTTACACTATGTGCTCTTTGTGCACTGATAATAATGACTCTGTGATATTTGATACCAAGTTTGTATTTCCTGTTTAATAATATGTCCTTTTTGCAGCTAATAAAAGCGTCCATTAAAATATTAACTGTAAGCCTTTGTTTGTGTGACAGGCTGCAGTTTCCCAGTGCTGCTGTTTTAGCTGTGGTGTTTCTCACCACGTAAGCTGTCGGTTTGAACGCCAGCCTTCATGCAGGCTGCGGTGAAGTGTGTCGCTGTTTTATTTCAGCTCATGTCTGGTTATTTCAGACTTCGCTAGCTGAGCTGCTGTCAAGCAGACTTTGTCTCGTGGTAATAAAGCAGACGGCCTTATCAACACAGCATTCTGTTCACCTGAGCTCACACTTTCCTCCTTCAGGTGAGAGGGATGCCATTCAGACTAGTACAAAAAAAAACAAAAAAAAAACAACAACCCTGCATCGTCATACTGCACATCAGATTCACAGTTATAGTTTGGAAAAGTATTGCAGCCTAAATTCCATAAATCAAGTGAGGCAGACAAAAACAAAACATCAAAGTTCTGCGATACACGGAGGATGAAGGCAGCTGGAATACACTGTGTGCAAAGTTTGGTATAGGGGTTGTTTTTAGAAATAGATGTGATTTCAGAATTGGCCTGATGATAGCCGTGGATGAATTGATGTAAATATTAATACTATCAATTCCACATCAATACCAGATCAATTCTAGCTTCTATAGAGTTTGCTGGGTGTTTGATGGTTGTTTATTTGCGCTTTAATACATAACCACCGTGAAACAATCAGAAAATAACATTTTATTCTTCTCATTCACCGGCTTGTTCACGCACAGTGTCGCTGCGATGTCGTCCCCTCATCCTGAGCTGGTCCTAAATCGATGCTAGAGAACCTCCTTGTTTCAGGAATGAAGCGGTACACAAGGTGAAGCAGCGTCGAGGTGTGTGTTTGACCAATCAGAAATGCTGTGCTGTGAGCTCCGCCCCCCCCATAGACAGACAGACAGACAGACAGACAGACAGACAGATAGATAGATAGATAGATAGATATCATCACTTTTGCTGATGATCAAGCAGTGTTTGAATGCAGAGCCTCCAGCTTGACTCAGTTCAGATTATTATAATTTGTTCAGAGTGTAAAAGTCAAACTGATGTTATTCTGGTTGTGTCAGAGGTTGTTGTTCTGTCTTTGCTGAAATCGCTCGGACAAATGAGAGGAACGGGACCTGCTGCTGTCTCATCTTATGACACATTCACTGGCACTCAGACAGCGGATTCTGAGTCTTGTAAATTTCCAACCAGCGACAACATTTACATTTTTTTCCCTATTAGATTGTCCAAAATGGGGTGGCAAGGCTGATTTTTAGGGTGGCAGCTGCCGGCCCATGCCACCAAGGTATCTCTGCCCCTGGTTAAGGTTAGGGATACATTGGTGGTCATGGTTAAGGTTAGGACAGGTAACGTAACATCTTGAACTTTCTTGCTCTTTATTCGACCTCACGGTTTGTCGTACAGACACAAAACACATTCCTTTGAAAGTTGTGCCGCCTGTCTTGAAAAAAATGGACAATTTGTGTCCATGAACATGAATCAACAGATCACATTTCATCAGTGCATCAGGAGCTGCTGTGAGGTTAACACTACACTGCTGCTAATGACAACAATGAGAAGAAACGAGCTTACTGCTTACAGAGTCTCACACACACACACACACACACACACATAAACACACTCACGTTGTACTGGAGTTCGGCAGCTTGCTGTGTGTCGGAGCGCAGTGTGCGCAGCAGAGTCGGCAACACGTCCATCACACACACACACACACACACATACACACACTCACCTACATGCACACACACTGAGGTTTCCCTAACACACTAAGGTCTTGGATGACCTCTCTCTCTCTCTCTCTCTCTCTCTCTCTCTCTCTGTTCCTCTGTCAGGTCTGTGCTGGTGTCTCAGTTTGTTTCCTCCTTATGAACAACAGCAGCCAATCACCTGAGAGAGAGAGAGAGAGAGAGAGAGAGAGAGGGAGAGGTCACTAAGATAAGCACGAGCAGAAAAGAGAAAGCGTATTGTTGGATTACATTTTCATTTTTTCATTTTGCATGAACATTTGAATGAAACCGACGTGCAGACTTCCTGCCTGCTCGCTGCTTTCTAGCTGAAATATTCAGAATAAAAAATACCCCCAAATATTTTTTTTTCCCACCACCACCCATCTGGTTGAAGTTAAGATCTTGTTTCCCGGGAATATCATAGTTGAGATTTCCACAGTATTCTCATAGGGATTTATAATCTGTGGTAGTTACCAGTGAGTTTACAGTGATCCTGCTGTACTTCACAGTGCTTTATTTACAGCATTGGTACAGTATGACGGCCACACTATAATGGATACTCAAAAGTGATTTTATAGTGACTGCAGTTCAGTATAATTCAATTCATCAGTACTTTATTAACTCCGAAAAGTATAAATATATAAAAAAGTTTCTAAGTGAACAGCCTTTACATAATGTATTTACACAGTGCTCATTTAACTGAATAATTTCAATAATTTTATTTTTTTCACTGTATTTTGTATGTTTGGATATGTACTATAATTAGTATTTCCTGACATGTTGGACTGGGTTAACAAGGTGCAAACTGAATGCAGCTTCAGTTCCGTTGAGTTCCCCAGGAGAACCAGCCAATGACGAGCAAGAACCGGGTTTACATCATCACTTCAAATGTTCAGGAAAAGTCTGGTGACACACCAACGGTCAAAGTTTCATGTGCAACTTGAAACTATCATTGCACAAAAAGTTGTTGTGTGTAAAAAGCAGCCCGGCAGTGTGTGTGTGTGTGTGTGTGTGTGTGTGTGTGTCTGTGTGTGTCTGCAGCTGCTGTCAGAGAGAGGGAAAAGGTAAAGACGTCTCACTCTGCCTTCATTCCTGGGTGCAGTAAACACTGGTAGAGTCTGCTCGCTCTGACAGTTTTATATAATTCTGTTTTCATGATTTAGTTTTCAAATCTGCTCTGGCCCTGCAGGATCAGATTACTGCTGTTTATCATGCAGATAAATGTAATTTATTCATTTTATTTATTTAAAACCTCGGAAAACACATTGAGGAAGAACCCTCGTTTTCAGTGGTGCCGAGGTAAACAGAGACACAACTAAAATCAAATGGCAATAAAAGAAGAATGCATGGCTATATCAGTTCAGAACAAGGTAGATTTATCAGTGCTAAAAAGTAAAAGTGCAGGAATTGACAATGAGATAAGTAATTAGCTGAGATGAGATAAATCAGCAATTAGACCTTGGAAAGGTCTCAGCTATATTGAGGTTAACTTGAAATTAATTAATGAATAAATAACTTATCAAAATTTATTTGACAATAAAATTGAGGTCTACTGTAATTTGAGTACACTGACAAAATACATAAAACTGCTGCTTTTAAATGCAGACAGTGTCGTGACACAGATTAGCCAGCAGTCTGCTTTGACGTGACAGTTTGTATTCTGACTCACTGAGTTTCTCTCTGCTGCTCCAGGTGAATGCAACACCTCCACCAGGTTTGGTCCATGAGCTGCTTCCTGTGCTGAGAACCAGAGCAGAGAACACACACCGTGCTGACGTGAAACCCTGCTCTATTTTCTGAACTATTTTCTGCCATAGCGCTGCCACTGTGTCGCCCTCAGTGGTGCGGTGGTGTCCGGGTAGGTGGGGAGACACATTCCAACGTGCACACAAACACATGCACACTCGTACACACACACATGCTTGCATTTTTTAAATTAAACTTGCATGATGCTGAAAAAGTTCGTTGAAAATGAAGCATAATAGCGGCTGGGGTTTGCTCAAATACAAATGATTTCAGAATTAGGAAAATGAACATTCTGTGGCATTACATGTGTATGTCTTACAGCATAAGACATACACACACACACACACACACACACACACACACACACACACACAAACACACTGTCCTGACTGGTTGTATGCATCACTGCACTATTACTTCACATTTTCATTCAGCGATGAAAGTGAAACTAAAAAAATGTGTGTTGTTGTGTGTCCTTCAAAACAATGTCTCAGCTCCAGATAGTGTGTGTTCTCTACTCTGTTTCTGCTTCCTTCATTTGACAGAGTTAACAAATCAAACTTGGTGGATGTATTACACCACTGAGGCCTCACTTCAGGTTTTTTTTTTTTTTTTGTGTCCCTTTAAAAGCATGCAGTGTGCAGCGTGTTCTCTGGAAAAGATCCCAGCTAACACAGTTACTGTTTGGAAAAAGGAGCTCAGTCACTTTTACTGCCAGGACATTTGACATGAGACACTTTGGACTTTTACTGCAGGACATTTTTACTGCACTACTTCTACTTCTACTGCAGTCACATACCAGCAGAGGAACAGTACTTCTACTTCTACTGCAGTCACATACTAGCAGAGGAACAGTACTTCTACTTCTACTGCAGTCACATACCAGCAGAGGAACAGTACTTCTACTTCTACTGCAGTAAAATACCAGCAGAGTGACAGTACTTCTACTTCTACTGCAGTAAAATACCAGCAGAGGAACAGTACTTCTACTGGAGGAGCAGTTTGCAGTACTTTTTCTGTCTTTGTTTAAATGTACTTCGTTATGTTCCTGCGGGTCTCTGACAGCAGGTCGTGTCTGCTGCTCTGAGGCTGTGGTTCTCGGAAACACAGTGGGAGTGAGAGCTCTGTCGGCCCCGCCCCTCTCTGTGCGTGTCCTCCGCCTCCCTCAGCACTCACTCACTCTCCTCCGCTAGCTTAGCCTGCTAGCTGGCAGCCCAGGTAAACATGGCCATGTCGCAGGCTCTCTCCGAGGAGGAGTTCCACCGGATGCAGGTAGGAAAGGCCGGCGGCCGTCGCTTCGCCTCCTGTCGGCTGTCAGTGCAGCAGCGGACACCTGACAGCAGACCGTCCGGCTGCAGCATCACTCACAGCGGCGCTAGCCTGCTAATGCTAACCGCTGCCACCGCGTCGGCTGGGGACGGCAGCTAGCGTTAGCTCGTTAGCCTGTGCTCCGGAGAGGGCTAATTAACTGGATTGTGTGTGTGTGTGTGTGTGTGTGTGTGTGTGTGTGTGACAGAGAGAGAGAGTGTGTGTGTGTGTGTGTGTGTGTGTGAGAGAGAGAGAGAGAGAGAGAGAGAGAGAGAGCTGGCGGTTAGCCACAGCTGGACGTCAGTCTGGAAAATAAACACCAAAATAAATAAATAAATGAGTAATACATTTTTCATTGACAGCTAGCTTGGTATCAACAGGAGTTAGCTGACCTAGCCTAGCCTAGCCTAGCCTAGCTTAGCTTAAAGGAGGAAACCAGCCGGAGAAAGTGGCTCCTGTTAGCCTCTGGTGCTAACTGTATGTGTTTATGTGATGGTTAGCATGCTGTTAGCCTCTGGTGCTAACTGTATGTGTTTATGTGATGTTAGCATGCTAACATCCCCGGGGCGGCTGTCCTAATGTGTGTCACGGGGTGTGAGTCAGGCTGCGGGCGGGCTGGCAGGCTGTGGCCGGCGGTGTGGGGGTGCTGGGGGACCCGCTGCGGGGCTCGGTGTGCGGTGTGCGGACAGACAGACAGGCAGACAGACAGACAGGCAGACAGACAGACAGGCAGACAGGCAGCACCGCTGAGGACAGACAGCAGGACAAAGTGGGAAGACAGTCAGACTCCCACCTGTTAGCTAGCTGGCTGCTTGTTTACATCCAGCAGTGTGTGTGTCAGGGAGGGGCTGTGTGTGTGTGTGTGTGTGTGTGTGTGTGTGTGTGTGTGTGTGTGTGTGTGTGTGTGTGTAAGTAACAGGGCTGAATATTGAATCGTTATCATATCGTTAATTAAAATATGAGCATGCGCGATATCGATATCTCTGAAGGAGACGATACGGACGATATCAGATTTATGTTTGGGGTCAGCCTCGACACAGGCTGGGGGGTCAGCCTCGACACAGGGTGGGGGGCACGGCGGCGTGTCAGGGCCCTGGGGGGCAGGAGATAAAATGTGGAGCTTTGGTGGGGCGTCAGAGAAAAAACTCAGAATTTCTGGGGAAGAAACTGGCATATCCTCTGACATTAAAGTTATAAAATGAACGAGAAAAAAAAATCACAAATTTATGAGAAAAAAACTGGAAAATTCTATGATTACAAAGTCACACATTTACGAGTTAACACTCAGAAATATAAGATAAGATAAGATATTCCTTTATTAGTCCCATGGTGGGGGAATTTCACGCATTACAGCAGCAAAGTGGAGAGCAAGATATGAAGCAAAATTTACATTATAAACAGTATAAACAGATAATAAATAGCAAAAAGCAATATAAACATTCTAAAAAGGAATATAGAAAAAAATATAGCCTAGTTCTTTTACTTTTTTTGGTCGTTGCTTCACTTTGCTGAATCCAGTTCTTGATGCTTGGTTCCTTGAGTTTAAAAAAAAAAAAAAAAAAAAAAAAAGGAAAAGGAAAACTATTTTTCCAAGTTTTTCTCTCACAAATTTGTGACTTTTTAATCTTATAATATAATCTTAATCTTATAACTTTTTTTCCTCATAAATGTGTGAGTTTTTCTTGTAAATTTATGACTTTAATCTCAGAAATTCTGAGTTTATTTTATGGGGATATTTCCCCCTCTCCCGGCTCCATACATTTATATTTATATATGCTTTGTGAAGTAACTGCATTTTATACATGCATTTGGTATTATTACATTGTTTTTGTGAAGAATGCTTAATTTTCACTGGTGCTCTGCTTATAATTTCAAATAAATATGAACCCTCAGTCATATAACTATCCAGATATTTAGCATAAATATTGAGGTATGAGATTTTGTCCATATTGTGCAGCCCTAGTCCACACACACACATACACACACACACACACACACACACACACACACACACACACACACACACACATGCATGCATGCTGCTGTCTTATCAGCATGGTCTGGTCCATCACTAATGGATTAGTTATGTAGAGATAGAGCGGGATAGAGAGGGCCTGCAGTGTTTTTCCACCTCCACCTGCAGCAGGAGAAGGAAGCTCGCTTTGGCCCCACATACCAGCCGTTTCTCTATCTGACCAGACAGACAGGTTTGCAGAAAGTGATACCAGCTCCCTGTGGCGGCTGGTGACCTGCCAGAGATGCCGCCGTTCTGCTTATTTTGTTGAATAATACAACAAGCAAAGAATATAGACACAGGTTATGCACTTTGAAATAGGGCTGGGATGACATGTTTATCTCCCAATTCAATAGTATGCCAGTTCTAGTCTTGTGATTCGATATTACGATTTATTGCAATTTTTGTTGTTTGTATTCTCCATTAGTTTGTGGCTGCAAAGTTTCATGAAGCTATGATTATTATTAAGTGACGTCCAGTTTGAAAAAATGCTTTGACTGCAGTGAAATGAATCAGTAAATCGATATCAATATCAATATCAATAAATTGATTCAGTAATAAAAAGTCAATAAAAGACTTTTAAACATTTTCAGCACCACTGCACCAATACAGCAGGTCTCTACCACTCCAGAAAAAAAATCTGTGATTTAGAAATTGAAGGAGCTCATATTGCTGTAGGCACGATTTTTTTTTTTTTTAGATTTAATTTGTCAGGATTACAGGCTGTACAGTTTGCTCCAGGCTGATGTGTACAGGCTGTTGTTTCATGCTCAGGCTATTTTTACTGCAGTCTACAAATATGGTGTGCATTTCTAATTTGTAATTTGTAATTTGGACTGAGTGTATTTACCGCATTGTGTGTATTTATTGCACTGAGCCCCTGGATGCTTAAATTTCCTCCGGGATCAATAGAGTATCTGTCTGTTGAACTAATTAATTAGTGCAGCTGAAGCTCCACCTCGCTGAATTTGTCTGAGCCGGCCCTCTTATCAGCCGCTGTGGTTTTATCTGCACTAATTGTTTTACAGCCTTTGCATTGAAGCAGTGTGCCTCCAGCTCCTTCATGTCACGTGTGTGTTTGTTTAATTCTTTGTCCAGCTTTTTCTAAAAGAGCTGCCAAAATGAAACAAATCCAGTCCTGCTGATAACCTCAGTGAAGTTTGGAATAATGAATCCAAAAAAGTTTTATCCAAAACTGGAATCCAAAGCTTTTTTCCCCCCACAAGTTTAGTAGTTATTCTGGTCATCTGGATCTGGTGGAGTCAGGTTACACGGCACCAGCTGGCAGTGTTGCCATGGTTACAGACTCCACACACTGCCGTGGAAACTTGTGACCTGGTAGGATGAACGTGGGCCGGACGGCTGAGCTACACCTAAACATGTTGGGTCAACCTGACTCACACACTGTGTTTTCTTAATTTCATTGCGAAAGTGACAATCATTGAAAATCAGATTAGGCTCTTTTGTTAATATAGTGAACTGTTTGCTGGTGTCTTCACTTTATCTGTTCATATCTTCATAAAATAATGTAGGTGATGCAGACAGACATGGGAAAAAACCAAGGCACTCTCTGTGAGACTTGATACTCATTGGTCTTTTTAAGTAATACATTATTTTGCTTCATTCAAAGACAGAGTGCCTTATGTTTTTTTATTTATTTTATACCATACCTGTCTGCATCACCTGTAGATGAATATCAAGCAGGACTCTCAGGGTTTTGTCTGTCAATGAAGTCATGATTAGCTGCAGGTTTGTTTTGTGTGTGTGTTCACTGTCAGTGTGCCAGGGGGCGGAGCCTGGGCCAGGGGGCGGAGCTCAGGTGTGTGATCAGGTGGAGGAGAGCCGACACTCGACACACAGCCCACTGATGACCTCTGGGTCACATTAACACAACACCCGCGGCTCACACACACACACACACACACACACACACACAGTGAGAAGATTATTCTGTCTGTCTGCAGTCATGATTTTTATCTTTTCTTTTTTTTTTGGGGAGGTTGGGGGGATTTAGTAGGATTTTCCTTTTTAAGACTTCAGGTGAATTTGTTTGGGTTTCAGAGGCTTAAGAGCAGAGCAGGACCTCAGGTGTGTTTTTGGTTTGACAGAGTTCAGCTCAGATGTTCCTGTCAGTGTGAGGCGGAGCTGCAGCGAGTGACACTGTGATTATTTTATCAATGAATGGATGGATCATTGAATGTCTAAAGTGATTAAAAATGAAGCCAGAGTCTGATGGGAAGTGATCAGAGCCCAAAGTGACTCTGCTGATGTCTCGCTCAGTCCGACCAGCAGCCAAAAAAAAAAAAAAA
Source organism: Myripristis murdjan (assembly GCF_902150065.1). Classification (NCBI taxonomy): domain Eukaryota; kingdom Metazoa; phylum Chordata; class Actinopteri; order Holocentriformes; family Holocentridae; genus Myripristis; species Myripristis murdjan. Next base: position 1,177,845 of record NC_043986.1, read on the forward strand.
AAAAAAAGGATTAATTTGATGAAGACATGAACGGAGGAGAGGAAGACATTTTATATTTGTCTTTTTATTTTTTGATTGTTTTAAATTGTGTATATTCTGAATATTTAAGATATTTTTGGTTTTCCTTGCACATTTTCTTTTATGTAGAATTTCCTTTTGTTTATTATATCTAATTTTATTGTTGGAGTCCAGTTGGAATTAGACAGTAGTTGGAGTTTTTTCGGACAGAGGGTGTAATAGAATAGAATAGAAGATACTTTTTTCATCCCACAGGGAAATTCAGGTATCCAGCAGCTCAAAAAACACAAACATATAACATAACATATAACATATAACAATAAATAGATGAATATAAAAAATGTGGATTTGTTTGGATAAATGTGGATTGGCTCGTCATTTCAGCCCTCGCTCCTCCCCGTGTGTGTGTGTGTGTGTGTGTGTGTGTGTGTGTGTCGTGTCTCGTTCTAAATGCAGTGTGACAGCAGTGTCATGTACTAGCTCTGCTGCACAGTAATAATGTGCATTAATGTGCTATAATGTGTCATAATGTGTTATTTAACGGAGTGTTTTTGTGTGTCAGGCTCAGCTGCTGGAGCTGCGGACGCAGAACTACCAGCTGTCCGACGAGCTCAGGAAGAACTCTGCCGGTAAAACACACCGCTCATGTGTTCCTGTGCTGATACACCTGTCCTGTTCACGATGCTCTGCACACCTTATCACCACTCTGAACTCTCACATGCACTGACATCACAGCCCAACCCTCCCCAACCCCCCCAGACTACCTCACAACCACCTACTGTGAACACTATTAAAATGTGCAATATCTCCACTAAATCCTTACTGTATATAGAACTACTTACTGTATATATAACTTATTTTTATTCTTACTTATTCTTATCTATATTGTAATTTATCTTTTTTTTTTTTGTTCTTTATTATTACATGTTTGCACTAAAAGGAGCTGCTCTTAATCTCATTGTACATGTGTATAGTGACAATAAAGGCATTCTATTCTATTCTATTCTTAAGCATGTGTATGGAAGCCCAGACGGGTCAAACACACAGCAAATAAACAGCACGATCAAAACGGCAACACGTTTGTTCATTGTTAGCATGTTGTTTAGAATTTTTTTTTTTTTTTTTTTACATGTAAACGACATGCTGTACGGTGACGTGTCGTTTAAGATGTTGGTTTAATTCAGTTTCGAGCTGTTTGGCCACATTGTTCATTATAACTGTGATGTCATATTTATTTTGATGTTCATTATGAAGACGACTTCCTGTAAACAGCTGACCTGGACTGGAGCTGGAGCCCTGTACCAGTCTGTCTCTGGGCCACATCAAATCTACAGCTGCAACCATTAGTTGAATAATCAGTTATTTACGTGAATTAAATTAATTGCCAGCTATTTTGATAACCGATTAATGATTTTGAATAATTTTTTTGAGAAGAAAATTTCCACATTCTGTGATTCCGTGATTATTTCCTTCTCAAATAACAGCTTCATTTATTCAAAATCTTCTACGGCAAATAAAACATACTTATTATTGATGATGTAGACTTATTTGTGTTGTTGTGGTGTCGTTTCTCATGTTATTTATCTTTGTGGATGTTGTCTTGTAAGAGGCTGTGTTGCTGTGTTTCAGAGCTGAATGCCGTCCGGCAGAAGAACGTGGTTTTGGAGAGAGATTTTGTCAAAGCACAGAAGGTACGACGTGCACACCTACATGATTTACATCCAGTCGGCGTTGTTGTTGTTGTTGTTGTTGTTGTTGTGTGACATGAGGACAGTTTTGTTTATGTATTCAGTTTATTAATTAAGAAACATTATTGTTCTGAAGGCTTAATATTTCATGACTCTCGCATGGATTTTCCTCCCTCAGGCTCTGAACAAGAGCAAGAAAGCTCAGGTGAGTCTCCCTTCCTGGTTACCATGGTTACACACGTTTACCTGGACCAGCGGCTCCCTCTGCTGGTCAAAACCTGCATGCACACATTTTATTCTATCCTGTTGTGATCTGTTGTGTTTTTCTCCTGCTTGTGGTTTTTCTTTTGTCCTTTTCTCTGTGAGGTAACTTTTCCACCTTTTGTTGTAAGGCCTCTTTCTTATTCAGTTAAATTAAATCAAAATGTTATTATTGTTACTTAAGTGTAATTGTTGTCATTGTTGTCGTTGTTGTTGTTGTTATAATTATGGTTCTTCCCGCCTCAGGAGGTGGATGCGCTGCTCAGTGAGAACGAGATGCTGCAGGGGAAACTTCACAGTCAGGAGGAAGACTTCAGACTTCAGAACAGCACGCTGATGGCAGAGCTGTCCAAGGTGTGTGTGTGTGTGTGTGTGTGTGTATTTACTTGACATGTCTATCAGTAGTGATTTCCACTGATGTTTACTGTTGAAAAAGCTTCACTTTTTAGATCAGATTAAACAGCCAGACTTATCAAACTATATATTCAATATGTAATTATACAAGAGTTTCACAAATATTTTTTTTGCTGGGGAAGAAAATAAATTATTGCCGGAGGTTTATCAGTCTCTCTAAAATCTAGACGATTCAGTTTGTGAAGGTTCCCTGCCGTTCTGTAAAAACGAGCGTCCTGTGTCGGGTCGGAGTGTGAGACCCGGCGTGTTTTCTCTGAGCGAGGCGTTCGGTTCTCAGCAGAAACACACAGGGAAGATGATCTCCTGAAAGTCATATTGACAACACAGCAGCAGCATTACATCACTGACACTAATATCACCCTGTATTCACGGATACCTGTATCTGTAGAAAATGTCCCAGACAGGAAAAAAAAATCTGAATTTTTCAAATCTGTTGAAGCAGTTGCATGGAGACGGTGGAGGCTGTATTGGTTTGGGTTTTTGGGGACGCTGAACACAGCAGTCTTGGTGCTGTGTGCCGTGACCTTCAGTTCTGCAGATATTAAAAAATGACATTGTCCATCATCAAAGACAAACTGGATGTAAAAAGAGGCTGTCAGCATGGGGGGCGTCATTTTAAAATCCCAGACTGCACCTTTAATGTTGAGCTTACTTGTTGTTTTCCAGCTGTGCACGCAGATCGAGCAGCTGGAAAAAGAAAACCAGGGACTGAAGGAAGGGGGAGGGGCCTCTGCAACAAGCCCCACCCCTAAACCCGCCTCCAGCCCCGTGGATGGAGAGCTGCTCCGCCTCCAGGCTGAAAACTCCGCCCTGCAGAAGAAAATGACAGGTGTGCAGTTCACTGTGTGTGCCTTTATATGTTGTGTTTTCATATGTTTGTGTGTGAGAGAGAGTGTCTACAGTGTAGTGTTTGTATAGTGTGTGTATGATTGTTTATGTTTTATGTCTGTCTGTGGTTGTTTGTCTTATCTTTTTGTTAAAAATAAATAACAATAAGGGACTTCTTTCTTTAAAATTTAGCCGAGCTGTGCAGCGATGTTGAGCCGCCTTGCTGACAGCCCAGCTTGACCTGCCAGGCGTCACATCTTCATTCTGATCTGAGCTTTGCTTCCCCTCCAGCCCTGCAGGAGCGCTTCGACAGACAGACGGTCGCCCAGGGCAACCGGAGCGACGCCACGGAGACCGACGGGCCCGCCAGCGCCAACGGAGTCTCTGATGTCGCAGCGAGAGGGGAGGAGCCAGCTGCAGAGGGAGCCAATGAGAGACTGGAACAGGTGAGAGTGATTTATTATTGACAGCAAGACACTGAAGGCTGATGAAAGACCTTACTGTGGTAGAAACAACATTCCTGTTAGTTTACTTTAAAGACAAACCTTTAACCCAACGGGATGTCAGCCTGGGAGAGAAACACTTTTATTTTGAAGGGACAGCTAAAGATTTGTGAAGGATGGTTGACATTTCAATTTATTTTATACTGTAAATTTGCACATTGCCCACATCTATGCACATTGTATACATTGATGCACACTGTTTTTTTTTTTTTTTTTTGGTTTTTTGCACATTGTTTTTTGCACTTTTATTCTTTATTTTTTATATTCTTTATTTTTTATTATTCTTTATTTTTTATTTACTTAATATTGTAATCTGTGGATACTGCTGATAACTGTGAATTTCCTTCGGGATGAATAAAGTATCTATCTATCTATCTATCTATCTATCTATCTATCTATCTTTACAGGCACTAGTGCAGGATGATGTCACTGTAGAGTAGAGGTCATTTCATTGGGACTGTAATATTTTACTTCAGTATTTTTAAACATTTCTCACAGATAGAGCCAATTTAAATCTGTACTGGAGAAAAACTGATTTTTGGTAGCATAATCTACTGACTGCAGAAACTTTGGTTTAGATTTATATTAAAGAATTAAATTACCTGTGAACCTTTGAGTGTTAATCTTGTTAATCAGACATAAATGTGTGTCTGTGTTTTAAATATTGAATTAATTTTTTGTTGTTTGTTGCAGGCGGAGGTCAAACTGGAGCAGAGAGCGAACCAGTTAAGTGGTGAGTTCAGTCTCTTTCTTCTCTCTGGATTAGAGAGTGTGCTGCTTTAACTAACAACCTTCATGTGGTGATCAAATAACTCACTGGTCTGACAGCTGCTCACTAACCTGTTACCTCCAAATATTCTCTGATAAACTCGTTCATTGCTGTTAAATGCTTGGAGTCATTATCCCTGTTTTGCATTAAAAAGTAGTGTTTCTTGTCTTTTAATAGTTTTATTTATTTAAGTGATGAGTCTGTGGTTATTCCTGGTTATCAGTCTGCTCTCAGGCCAGTGAAACATGTGAGTTTCACGTTGAAAAACAGGACTCAGGCTTCTCTCTTTAAGCTCATTACAAGCTTTGCTTCCTGCTCTCTTGCCTTCTCTCTAAAAGACTCTGACGTTCTGCAGAGGAGCTCACCGCTCACTTACTTTGTCAGATTAATACTCCTCTTTGATCAGTTTATTTAAGAAGATTGGTTGCAGTTTGACCTCCGAGTGTTGAAAAGCTGCTTTAAAGCTGACGTGCGGCTAACTTAAATCTGTTTTAATGTGCAAAATGTGCAGAAGCATCGGCTGCAGCTCGGAGATAAACAAACACAGGGGCAGACAGAAGGCCAAGCAGCATCTGATCTTGTTGTTAACACAGTGGGAACGTAATGTGACGCTGTGGGATGTGATCCAGCTCTTTGGATCACAGTGTGGTGCCAAATCCAATTTGGGAATGTTTGGCCCCGCCCAGTTTGTGCGCCCTCGCGTGATTGGGTGATGAAAGTTGCACTGAAAAGACGAGTCACTGCAGAAATAAATTATTTTCCAGTAAGTTATTGTATTTCTTTTGAACTGGATGCACTTGTTAGAGTCTTGTGAAAAAAAAAATAGAAGTGTAGTAGTAGTAGTTCTTTATTCCGAGTAAGCAAAACAAATAAACAAACAAAAAGAAAAGAAAAGTAATCACACAGTAATGGACAAACATAACATAAATAAGCATAAAAATGAAACAACACATAATGATTTAATTTTACCTATCCGGAAGGGAGTGGGAAGAAGTAAAACTTATCTAGTCCCACCCCTCGTCCATAAGTCAATTACATATTAATACATATTAGGCTTCCTTATCCACCTGAAGCATACCTTAATTCATTATTTGGACTACTTCTGCTATTATATCCTAATTACCAATCATATTTATCTTTATATGCAAATAACTTGTTATAAACCATGGCCAGAAATTATATAGAAGTGTAATGATGCGAGGACTCTATCGGTGATCTGTGCATGCCTCCTGATGCTGGTGCATTATTTTCCCAGGCAACAGTAGTGCCGTGAATGCATCATATGAGTGACATTTCTTCAGTCGGTTACCTTTACCTGAACACTTTTCACTGTGCTGCTAAATGTCTTTGTGTGCTCCTTTTTTTTTCATGTAGGAGCACATGTTCTCCTTTGGGGGGAAAGTTAGTATAGAGCCCTGGAAAAAGACATGTAGAGAAACGTGAAGTGAAGGTGGCACTGCTGACGCTTCAGGTGTCTGAATTCTGAACATGAGTGACGGCGTTCAGTGTGTTTGGGCCTTTAAATGCTTTCTGACCCTCCTCAGCAGCCCAGGTCTCACAGGACAGCCTCTTTTTATCAGATGAGAATAAATGACAGCAACGTTCACCGCCTCTCTGTTGGCATGAACGTGGTGCGTTCAAGGAACTCATCCAAAATTGCAAGCAGTGTTTAAAGCTGAAAGATGCGAAAGACGCATCAGCAATTTTTAATATTTGTCATTATAGTTATCTTGTAATTATTTTTTTTCTCCCCAATTTCCATTTTTTCCCTCATTTCACATTTTTAATCTCTCATTTCTAATACTGTTCATTTTGATACTGTATTTTTCAAATTCACTGCAAACGAATATTGGCTTTGAATATTGGTTATCAGTGTCCTTGATTACTAATAATCATCGTTTCCACGCTGGAGGCAAAGCTCTCGTCTCTCACTCTGCTGCTGAAAACGTGTCCTGTGTGATCTGGTTCCTGAAGGTTCCTCTCAGGTGTCCCGCAGGAACCAGCAACATGTTCTACTGTTTGTGTTCTGAGGTGAGGGCTGGGCGATCAATATCAATACTCTATCAATATCATGACATGAGACCAGGTCTGTTCTGGTCAGTGGATATAAAAGGGAATGTGCTGACCTGACATCAGTATCAATGATCTGACTTTTTTTTTTTTTTGCTAATATCCTTTTTTCCCCTCTAATTCCACATTTCTAATTTCTAGTTTCTTTTACTGTAAATTTTGATGCTGCATTTTTCAACTTTACTGCAAATGAATATTAGTTATCGGTGTCCTTAATTACTAATTGGTATTGGTAACAGCCCTGAAAATTGAATCTCAGTGGAAGCCTGTTTTAAAAGCTGCATCACAGTAAAGGGATGCAGTTTTCTGACCGGTGCATTCATCATTTCCACATCAGTAATGACGGTCATACCCACGTTATTGATATTGATGAAGGTGATATTGTGCTGTCGCCCGGTGCTGCCTGTCAGACTGTCAGCAGGAAGGTGTCTGAGGTGCTGATTAACCCTCTGAAAGCTGCACGGACGTCTCGTTTCCTGAGTCTAAATGCTTGTGAAAGGCGGCTGAACGCGGCCTCAGCTGCTGTTTAACCCTTTGAAACCTCAGCCGGCCGGCTTGATGTCTCTCAGAAACAAAGGAAAAATGTTCTCTTTTTTATTATTATTATTATTTTGAACTATTTTTTTCATGACTTTTTTGCTTGCTTCATTTCAGGTATGGTTATTTATTTTTTATTTTTTGCAAATGTTCAGGTCTTGTAACGTTTTAGTAATTTCTTCCAAATTTTTGACTAATTTTTTTTTTTTTTTGTGAAGTTGCTCATTGCACTTTTCCCTTGTTTTTTTGTTGTTGTTGAAAGAAATGAGATGGTCCTGTCAGGCTTCAGAGGGTTAAAGCGGCCCGGCTTTATCTGCAGTCAGCGTAGGGCAGCTAGCTGCTTCAGGGCAGACACACACTACAAGCTGACTGACAAAACGTGCCAGGATTCACAAACCCTCCGCTGTTTAAATCAGTCGTGTTAAGGCCGAGCTGCGACTCCAAAAACTTACTTTCAGTCGTTCAGTTGATCCGAGCAGCCGCCCTCGGCTTTCGTGGCACCTCAAACTGAAACAACCATGATTTATTTATTACCTCAGATTCTCTGTCAAAATATTTTAATAATTAGTTTGTTTAAATTCGCACGGACCAATCAGAAGCCAGCCAGCTCTTGTAAACAGAAGAAGTGCAATGAATAGAATAGAAAAGAATAGAACAGAATAGAATATGTTAATTATCATTGTACAGTGAAATTGAATGTGACCTTCTCAGTGTAAAGTTCTGTGGCATTCATACCAGTGAGGAACAGATTTTTTAAAACAAATTCTAATGCACATACAGTTAGATAGATAGATAGATAGATAGATAGATAGGTATACTTTATTGATCCCAAACTGGGAAATTCACACGTTACAGCAGCATCATCAATAAAAACATAAAAAAAAAAAAAAGTTGTCCCTCGCTGTAACACGGTTCACCTTTCGCGGCCTCGCAGTTTCGCGGATTTTTTTTGTGTGCAATTTTGCATGCTTTTTTCTTTCTTTTTTTTTTTAAACAGCGCATTGTGTTCTGCGTCCTGATTGGCTAAGGGACTGTAGACCATTGTCAATCAATCTCCTCCGTGCCGTGTCTCCTGTACAGTACAGAATGCGTTCATTCTGTAATACTGGACTTATTTTTCTACGAAGGTTTGAACTTTGAGAGTTTAAACAAGAGAGAAAAGTGAGAAAATGTTAATGCCTGTCTGAGAAAAGTGTATAAAGTGTGTAGTGAGGGGTTTTACAGCCTTAAAACATCTAGAATCATTGTAAAAAAATAAAGCTGACTACTTTGCGGATTTCGCCTATTGCGGGTTATTTTTAGAACGTAACTCCCGCGATAAATGAGGCACCACTGTATTTTCATGTTGATTTTCTCTTTTCTATTTCTTATAACTGTAATACATATCTTTCTCTGGAGATGTTGAGCGTCTGAGCCAGTTTCCCCTCTGAGATCAATAAAGTATTCCAGATTCTGATTCAGATTCTCACTCTGCTTCATATGAGATTTAAGACGACATAAAAACAAGATGCAGAGGAGCCAAGTAGACAGGAAAAACAATGAGAGAGAAATGAGAGCGAAAGAGCTCAGCGGCTCGGCCACAAAGCCTCGGCGGCTCCTCCGCAGGACTGACACGGGATCAGTGGTTTTGGGGAGGAAAGCTCTTGCAGTGTGTGTCGGGCCTAATGGAATGCCCCTGCTGTGTGCGGCGCCCCCTTTAGGCCTGTCAGAGACGAGCGTAGAGGAGATTGTAGCTAAGCAGGCAGCGCTAGGCTGGTCGGCTGCTCTCTGTCCAATAACACACTGCTTTGGACCAGAGCTGGAGATGAAACTGAACACCGAGCAGGAGGAGAAGAGGCTGCTGAGGGAGCAGATCCACAGCCTGGAGGTACACACACACACACCCAACACACACACACACACACCTAACACACACCCAACACACACCTAACACCTAACAAACACCTAAAATACTGTAAACACACACCATAAACACACACTGAACACCAAGCAGGACAAGAGGCTGCTGAGGGAGCAGATACACAGCCTGCAGGTACACACACACACACACACACACACACACACACACACACACCCAGCACACACACACACACACACACCCAACACACACCCAACACCTAACAAACACCTAAAATACCGTAAACACACACTGAACACCAAGCAGGAGAAGAGGCTGTTGAGGGAGCAGATACACAGCTTGGGGGTACACACACACACACACACACACACACACACCCACCCACCTACACCTAACACACACACACCTAACAGCATTAACACACAGAACTCTGAGCAGGAGGAGAAGAGGCTGCTGAGGTTGCAGGTCCACAGCCTCAAGGTGTACACACACACACACACACACGGCCAGCACACACACCTATCATATAAACATACACACACGTATGCACACACACAAACAGACACACACACACACACACATACTCTCCTTACGTACAAATACCAAACAAACACACACACAGAGCCAAGTGCTGAGGCAGCTGATACACAACCTGCAGGTAGGAACACACACACACACACACACACACACACATGAGAAATGCCTGTATCCACATCTCTCACACAGACACACACACATGCACACACACCTTGTAAATAGCCATATGTACATCACACACACACACACACACACACTCCCCCCACTGGAGAAAATGGTTCAGAGGGAGAAGGTAACCTGGAGGTTAGAACGAACACACACCAGGACAGACACACCTTCACTGCATGCAAACACACACACACACACACACACACACACACACACTCTACTGGTGTTTAACGCTCGCATGCATGCATGTGTGCACACACAGTTTGCTGTTTGGAGCCTGCAGGTGTTTGAAGCTGTTTATTTTCACATTTTCAGACTCAGAATCATATGATTGTGTTTCTGCTTCTTAACACTTTAACTTTTTCAGTTCAGCAGCGTCTTTGTCCTCTTACGTTTAAAATTAAAAATATGAATTATTATTTGTGTAAAAATAAACCCCTGATATGTATTTACCTGATTCCTTTTTAGATCTTAGAACACAGAGTTGCTGTTCATTTTTCCATCTCTGTGTAAAAACTTGTTTCTTATGAGGGACGAAAAATGACAAAACAATAAATAAATGAATAAATAAATAAATACGCATATAAATATATAAATGCATAAATAATTAAATTAATAAATATTTCTACATTTATTTATTTATTTATTTCTGTTTTTATTCATGCATTTATTTATTTATTTGTGTATTTATACATTTATGCATGTATTTATTTATTTATTTTTACATTTATTTATTTATTTATTTATTCATTTCTACATTTATTTATTCATTTATTTATTTATATATTTATTTTTACATTTATTTATTTATACTTTTATTTATTTCTACATTTATTCATTTATTTATTCCTTCTTTTATTTCTACATTTATTTATATATTTCTACATTTATTTATTTATTTCTACATTTATTTATTTATTTCTACATTTATTTATTTATTCCTACATTTATTTCTGTATTTCTACATTTCCACATTTATTTATTTCTGTATTTCTGTGTCGTATGTTAATAAGGTGGGCGGTTCTTACATTAGTCTTAAGCACGATTGGTTTGTGGGTGTGATCCTGTCCACTGCTACTACCTGGACTGGCAGTAGCAGTGGATAGCAGTGGACTAGCTAGCTACTAGGGCATTAACAACGCCAGACTTTTCCATGTCGTCGACGTTACGTCGACCCGTCAACACCGGGAGATTTTTGGGGGGCTAGCGGGGCTCTAACCGGAGGGAGGGAGGGGTTGTGGTGGAGCGCCGACCGGGCGACCGGGGGGTGAGGAGGCTGTAGTGGAGCGCCGACCGTGTGTGTGGCGGTGTGTGTGTGGGTGTGTGGGTGTTTCTTCGACTTTCGACGGGTCGATGTTTACATTAATGCCCTACTAGCTACTGTGTAAAACGCAATGGAAAGCGTTTTGAGAGCCATCGTCAGTGATTTAAGGTCACTGGCGAATGATGTGGTAAATCATGCACCCACCGACTACTTCCAGTAGTCCGACTAAACACACGGTCGGCGCTCCACTGCAGCCTCCTCACCCCCCGGTCGCCCGGTCGGTGCTCCACTACAACCCCTCCCTCCCTCCGGTTAGAGCCCGGCTAGCCCCCCAAAAATCTCCCGGTGTTGACGGGTCGACGTAACGTCGACGACATGGAAAAGTCTGGCGTTGTTAATGCCCTAGCAGCTAGCTAGTCCACTGCTATCCACTGCTACTGCCAGTCCAGGCAGTAGCAGTGGACAGGATCACACCCACAAACCAATCGTGCTTAAGACTAATGTAAGAACCGCCCACCTTATTAACATACGACACAGAAATACAGAAATAAATAAATGTGGAAATGTAGAAATACAGAAATAAATGTAGGAATAAATAAATAAATGTAGAAATAAATAAATAAATGAAGAAATAAATAAATAAATGTAGAAATATATAAATAAATGTAGAAATAAAAGAAGGAATAAATAAATGAATAAATGTAGAAATAAATAAAAGTATAAATAAATAAATGTAAAAATAAATATATAAATAAATAAATGAATAAATAAATGTAGAAATGAATGAATAAATAAATAAATAAATGTAAAAATAAATAAATAAATACATGCATAAATGTATAAATACACAAATAAATAAATAAATGCATGAATAAAAACAGAAATAAATAAATAAATAAATGTAGAAATATTTATTAATTTAATTATTATGCATTTATATATTTATATGCGTATTTATTTATTTATTCATTTATTTATTGTTTTGTCATTTTTCGTCCCTCATAGTTTCTGTGCCTATTATGGGCTGTAATTATCTTGTCTCTGCTGCTCCTGCAGGCGTCCAAACAGGCAGAAATCACCAAACTGCAGGAAGAGATCACCAAGGTAACACACACACACACACACACTGTGTTCTCCTGAGAACATGACAACAACTGGCTCTGACAAAATGAGCGACAAAACAAATGAAACTCTTGACAGATAAGAATGTTTTTAAAGAAATGAAGTTCTGAGACACACTGACGGATCAGATCCTCTGTGTGGGAGAATAAAACATGAAAAACCTCCAAACACTGTGGAAGCGACTCCTTCACAGGACAAAGTGACACAGCAGGTGTGACTGAGGCGCTCATTCACTCGTGTTTTGGACGTCCTGATAGCAGGATATTTCAGAAGTGGTGTTATTATTATTATTTTTTTATTGGTTTAAAAGCTGCAATTTTCTATTCCATTTCTGACGTTGAGCTTTAAATAAACTTCAGCTTGAAAATGTAATTGTGCGAATATTTAAAGCACCATTAGTCATCCTTACGGTATTGTCACAATATTGATAAGATAAGATAAGATATTCCTTTATTAGTCCCACGGTGGGGAAATTTCACTTATTACAGCAGCAAAGTGGACAGCAAGATATGAAGCATAATTTACATTATAAACAGTATAAACAGATAATAAGTACCAAAGAGCAATATAAACATTATAAACAAGGAATGTAGAAAAATACTATATGAACAATATGATAACAACTATATGATATTGAGTTATTTGCTCAAAAAATATCATGATATTTGATTTTGTCTTGTCTGCTTTGACTTCAGTAGCATGTGAGCGAGTGTGTAATTCTCTGTAAGTCTAAGAAAAGTCAGTCTGCAACAGGCATTTGATGGAGGTGAAGTAATACTCAGCAACTTTTTCAAAATAAAATGATCAAGTATTTACAGTGTCATTAAGAGCGAGGACAAGTCGTGGATTTAACATAAAATGAGGGCAAGGAGCCCTTACACTCCTCAAACACCAAGAAAACAGGACAAGTGAAAATGTTGGAATGTTTATGAAAACTGTCTCATGTCTTCGTTCTGTCTGTCTGTCTGTCTGTCTGTCTGTCTGTCTGTCTCCCTCCTGCAGCTGTCAGACAAGCTAAAGAAGAAGCAGGAGAGGTGAGACGCCTCGTCATCACTGCAGGCCTCAGACCAGAGCTCCCAGTGCTGGAAATGATGTCGTTTAGTTAGTTAGGTTTTTTCCTCAGCAGTCAGCGGGTTTTCATTCCAGCAAAACGCTCCAGCAGCTCATTTCCCTGATAAGCAACCACACACACACACACACACACACACACACACACACACACACACACACTGACAATTTGACTCCAGTTCTGCTGTGAGGAATGAGCTCAGTGTTGAATTCTGTAAAGTTTTGATCCTTGGACTGAACGTACTGTGCTGGGTAGAACTCACACATCAGCTGTTTGTCACAACACACAACACACTGCATGATGATGATGATGATGATGATGATGATGATGATGATGATGATGCTGACGGTGACGGTGATGTTTGTGTCTGTCAGTTTCCAGCGACTGCAGGGAGAGAAGGAAGCTCTGTACAACGACAGCAGGTCAGCAGCACGCCGGTCCATACTGATACTGCTGTTCTTATCACCGATAGTACTACTACTACCACTATTACTACTAATGCTATTACCAGTGATACTAACACTGATACTACCACCACAGCTGTAGCAGTACTGGTGATCATACCATCTTGCTGTCAGAGCTGCTGTGTTGTTTACATCACCATGTGTTTATTGTGTTTGTTGTGTTTGTTGTTTGTTGTTTTGTTCTGCAGGACGAAGATCGATGAGATCAACCAGAGGAAAGAGGACGAGATCAAGTCCATGAACCTCCGCGTCCAGAAGCTACAGTCAGACGTCATGGCAGCCAATCAGGTGACACCTCTTTAGCCAATCAGGTTACACCTCGTTAACGTACACACTCACAGCCAATCAGGTTACACCTCGTTAATGTACACACTCACAGCCAATCAGGTTACACCTCGTTAACGTACACACTCACAGCCAATCAGGTTACACCTCGTTAACGTACACACTCACAGCCAATCAGGTTACACCTCGTTAACGTACACACTCACAGCCAATGAGGTCACACCTCGTTAACCAATCGCTTACACCTCGTTAACATATGTACTCACAGCCAATCAGGTTACATCTTGTTAACGTACACACTCACAGCCAATCAGGTTACACCTCGTTAACGTACACACTCACAGCCGATCAGGTTACACCTCGTTAACGTACACACTCACAGCCAATCAGGCTATACCTTGTTAACCAATGAACTTACATCTCGTTAACCTACACACTCACAGCCAATCAGGTTACACCTCGTTAACGTACACACTCACAGCCAATCAGGTTACACCTCGTTAATGTACACACTCACAGCCAATCAGGTTACACCTCATTAACGTACACACTCACAGCCAATCAGGTTACACCTCGTTAATGTACACACTCACAGCCAATCAGGTCACACCTCGTTAACCAATGAGCTTACACCTCGTTAAGGCACACACTCACAGCCAATCAGGTTACACCTCGTTAACCAATCGGCTTACACCTCGTTAACGTACACACTCACAGCCAATCAGGCTATACCTCGTTAACGCTCACACTCACAGCCAATCAGGCTATACCTCGTTAACCAATGAGCTTACACCTCGTTAACGCACACACTCACAGCCAATCAGGTTACACCTCATTAACGTACACACTCACAGCCAATCAGGTTACACCTCATTAAGGTACACACTCACTGCCAGTCAGGTTACACCTCGTTAACGTACACACTCACAGCCAATCAGGTTACACCTCATTAAGGTACACACTCACAGCCAATCAGGTTACACCTCATTAACCAATCAGCTTACAGCTCGTTAAGATACACACTCATATAAAATATCAAACATGAAACAACCTTCCTTTCTGAACTGTGTTGTTTGTTTAGACGACAGCAGAGCTGAGAGAGCAGCTGCAGAGCAAAGACAGAGAGCACGAACTGGCTCTGCACACACTCAAAGACCAGGTAACACACACACACACACACACACACACACACACACACACGTTCATACACTGAGCATCCCAGCAGCAGCAGTTGAGAAACGTCTTCTGTTCGCTCTGACTTATCTGAAGTTTTTAATTGAGGACGCTCGCTGCTGTGATGGCAGAGAGGTCAAAGGTTAATTGGCTGCTAATGGGAGGGGAGGTTGGGGGGGGGGGGGCATGTGGTGCTTCACTGCGGTGCTGAAAGAACGAATTTCTTCTGAGATTAGAGTGAAAGATTGGAAAGAAGGCTGAGAGACAGAGTGAGGGAGTGAACCAAACCCACTGCTACAGACATTTCTAGAGGAATCGCCAGCTCTGCATCCTTCTGCTTAGTGTTCAAAGTCAGTAAACAGAATATTAATCAATATTCTTGATTAAATAATTAGGGATGCACAGTAGTATCAGCATGTCATCAATACTGGTTATCAGTTTTGGCCTTAAATGAAATACCAGTATCAGACCGACATCAAAATTCCTGCCAACATGTGAAATAGGTCAAATTTGTCCTGGTTGTAAATGAATAAAGTGTTAACATAAAAATAAATATGGGATGTTTTACATAATCAATTTGCATTAGTTTTCTTATTTTGCCCAGTGAGTGTGCACATTTTGAAAAGCAGTGTATTTTCTGTCTGCATCTGCCAGTGGGCCTTCACAATAAGAGCAGGCATAATAATGCTAAAATGTTAATTCCACTACAGGAGAGACTTGATCTTCTCTTCAATTACAGGTGGAATAAAATATGCATATATCAGCAGTCGGCCAAAAGAGTTGGGCAATATCAGCATATTGGATATTGGCAAAAAATGCAGTATTGTGCAACCCTGCAAATAATCATTTAAATTGTTTATCATGTAAAAATACCAAACATTTGCTGGACACAACTTCAGAAATCCTGTGACTGTCTTCCTTTCCTCTGTGTATATTTTTAAAATATTTTTTGGCTGCTGGTCAGTTGATTACATCACTTTTGGCTTTATTTCTCACACTCTAAACACTCCACGATTGATTGATTAATTAAACACACTGATTCAACAGTGAAAATAATCATTACTTGCAGTGCCTCTCTATTCTCTGCTGAGCTCTTCTTTGTGAAGACGTTTCCCTGCCAGGGCGATTATCGTTATTTTTTTATTTATCATGAAAAATGTCATTAACATCCGCCAAGAACTGTTTTCAAATGTTGAACAAACTATTTGTGGAAATAGCGGAGAGGCGCCGGGCGGCAGGAACAGATGGTGGAACACAAGCGACCCGGTGGGACCGAAAAACAGGAAAAACCAGAAAATGCGGATTTGTTTTCCTGGCTCAAATCTCTTCCCTGTTTCTTACAAGATGCTGAAGTCACTTTGGCAGCAAAAGCCTTCATCTCTGTCTGTTTCTCAGGATTCATCCTCCTGTTCTCCGCTGTTTCTCTCTCTCTGCTTTTCTCTTCCTTGTTGTTCTTCTTTTGGTTCTTTTTCTTTAATTTCTTTGTTCCTTTTTTACTTCTCTTCTTCCTTGTTTGATCTCTCGTTTTTTTCTGTTTTTTTATTTCTCTGATCCTTTGTCATGTCTTTCTTTCTTTCTTTCTTTCTTTCTTTCTTTTACTTTGTTTGTTTCTTTATTCCTTCCTTCCTTCCTTCCTTCCTTCCTTCCCTCCCTCCTCCCTGCCGGGCGCTGCAGGCAGCCAATCAGAGCGCAGTCAGTCAGGAGCAGGTGGACAACATCCTGCAGGAGAACGATGCTCTGAGGACAAACCTAGCTGCTCTAGAACAGGTAAAAAAATACATCAAATACACCTGGAGGATGTCATCTAGAACCCCTAACACGAGAATGATGTTCTCAGGACTGATCTAGATGCTGTGGAACCAGTAAATATATAACAAACCTTCATCTAGAACTCTGCAACTCAATGATGCTCTGATGACTAATCCAGCCACTGTAGAAAAGATAATCCACCTGTAGAACGTCATCTAGTGCCCTAATCCTAGACTGATGTTCTGAAGACTAACCTAGCTGCTTTTGAAGGAAAAATACACCCAGAACCTCATCTAGAACCACACCACTAATGTCCTTTGTTCTAACCTAGTCCCTGTACAGCAGGTAAAAACATAATAATCCAACTGGAGAACATCATCTAGAACCCCTAACACTAGAACAAGGCTCTGACGAGTAACCTAGCCCCTCTAGAACAGGTAATACTACTCCCAGAGAACGTTATGTAGAACGTGACTCACAGACCCTATTAGAAAATGTGAAATGCTCCAAAAATCCTATGTAGAACCCTAACTTTGGAACCAAGTCCTGATGGCTGACCTTCCCATCCCAGAACAGGCGATCCCTTTAGAACCACATTTAGAACTTACCACAACATTAACCCTTAACCTCAGACTCTTAGATCCTTAGAAGCCCAGTACTAGAACGTAGAACCTGAGCCGAAGGCCCGTAAGTCAAAGCGTTAACTCACGGTGGAACTGAACTCCGTCCCGTCCCGCAGGAGAACGAGGCTCTGAGGACTAACCTGTGCGCCCTGGAACAGGTAACAACACCTGAAACCTGAGAACCCCAGAACCCTTATCTAGAACGTCTCATTAACCTGATGGGCTGAGTTCTAACCCAGGCTTCTTAGAACAAGTGATAATACGTAGAACCCAAACCTAGAACCCTTGTTAGTGAATGTAGACTAATGACCAGAGTGCTAATCCAGGCATCTGAGAACATATGATGTCTAGAACTTACCTAGAACCCTGCACTTTGGCCGATGTTATCTACTGCTTTCTACTATCATCTACTGTCGTCTACTGTCATCTACTGGCTTCCATCTGTCATCTGATATCATCTAGTTTATGTTCAGGTTCTCCTGTTTACCATAATCTACTGTAATCTGCTGTAATATACTGTCATCTAATGTCATTTACTGTCATCTATTGTCTTCTACTGTAATCTGATAACTTCTGGTGTTTTCTACTGTCACCTTGTGTCATCTACTGGCATCAGATCCTCACATCTACTGTCTTCTACTGTAATCTGATACCACAGATTACACAGATTACCATCGAGTTCACACGCTCTCTACTGAGCTCTGCTGTCATCTTACAGTCTATTTGTGTGTGTGTGTGCGTGTGTGTGCGTATGTGTGTGTGTGTGTGTGTGTGTGTGTGCAGATCCAGACAGTGAAGACTCAGGAGTTGAACCTGTTGCGTGAGCAGCAGGGGGCGCTGTCTGCCGAGCTGCAGCAGAGAAGAACTGAGCAGGAGAGTCTGCTGGCCCAGAGGGACGACCTGAACTCCCAGCTGCAGGTCACACACACACGCACACACACACACACACACACACACGCACACACGCACACACACTCTGACACACACACACACCACTTGTTTATTTACCTGTTAATTATATTATTGTCAGTTCTGTTATATTTATACTTTTTACATACGTATGAACTTTTTCACTGTTACTTCATTATTACTGCTGTCTGACGTCCTATTTTCCTTCCTTCCTTCCTTCCTTCCTTACTTCCTCCCTTCCTTCCTTCCTTCCTTTTCTCTCCTCCTTCCTTCCTTTCCTCGTCTCCTTCAGGAGTCGAGTTTCGCCAACAGGAAGTTGTTGGAGCAGCTGGCAGAGGAAGGTCAGGAGAAAGAGAGAATGCTGAGAGAGCTGGACGAGGCCAAGAAGGTACACACACACACACACACACACACACACACAGACACACACACACACATGAATGTACATACATATAATATGAACACATCACAAACACACACATGTACATTTCCACCTACACTGAAAAATGCACTCACACAGAGGTGTATTCAAACACACACACACACACTCACACACACTGTTAAAAATACACACACACATTATATTTACACACTGAAACCGCACACTTACTCGATGAAAACACACACACAACACATTAAAAACACACACACTGAACTCACTACCTTCTATATCTGTTCTGATCTTTGTGTGTGTGTGTGTGTGCGTGTGTGCGTGTGTGTGTGTGTGTGTGTGTGTGTGTGTGTGTGTGTGTGCAGACAGCAGAGAAGAGGAAGGCCATGCTGGACGACATGGCCATGCAGCTGAACCAGGAGAAGTCGGACCACAAGGAGGCGCT